>NW_027436798.1:0-261860 GCF_047716275.1 Strix uralensis | reverse complement strand
TTCTGCTTCCCAGGCACAGAGAAGGTGCTAGCAGGGAATTCTCTGCCTGCCTTTCCCCAGTGCTCTGCAAGCTCTCCAGGACAACATAAAATCTGGGGCTCTGTGCTTTCTTTCGTTCTGAACAAGTGTTACTGTTTTCTGCACAAAAGCGATTCTGCGAAGCAATGTGAACACTTCTGCTTCCCAGGCACAGAGAAGGTGCTAGCAGGGAATTCTCTGCCTGCCTTTCCCCAGTGCTCTGCAAGCTCTCCAGGACAACATAAAATCTGGGGCTCTGTGCTTTCTTTCGTTCTGAACAACTGTTACTGTTTTCTGCACAAAAGCGATTCTGCGAAGCAATGTGAACACTTCTGCTTCCCAGGCACAGAGAAGGTGCTAGCAGGGAATTCTCTGCCTGCCTTTCCCCAGTGCTCTGCAAGCTCTCCAGGACAACATAAAATCTGGGGCTCTGTGCTTTCTTTCGTTCTGAACAAGTGTTACTGTTTTCTGCACAAAAGCGATTCTGCGAAGCAATGTGAACACTTGTGCTTCCCAGGCACAGAGAAGGTGCTAGCAGGGAATTCTCTGCCTGCCTTTCCTCAGTGATCTGCAAGCTCTCCAGGACAACATAAAATCTGGGGTTCTGTGCTTTCTTTCATTCTGAACAAGTGTTACTGTTTTCTGCACAAAAGCGATTCTGCGAAGCAATGTGAACACTTCTGCTTCCCAGGCACAGAGAAGGTGCTAGCAGGGAATTCTCTGCCTGCCTTTCCCCAGTGCTCTGCAAGCTCTCCAGGACAACATAAAATCTGGGGCTCTGTGCTTTCTTTCGTTCTGAACAAGTGTTACTGTTTTCTGCACAAAAGCGATTCTGCGAAGCAATGTGAACACTTGTGCTTCCCAGGCACAGAGAAGGTGCTAGCAGGGAATTCTCTGCCTGCCTTTCCCCAGTGCTCTGCAAGCTCTCCAGGACAACATAAAATCTGGGGCTCTGTGCTTTCTTTCGTTCTGAACAAGTGTTACTGTTTTCTGCACAAAAGCGATTCTGCGAAGCAATGTGAACACTTCTGCTTCCCAGGCACAGAGAAGGTGCTAGCAGGGAATTCTCTGCCTGCCTTTCCCCAGTGCTCTGCAAGCTCTCCAGGACAACATAAAATCTGGGGCTCTGTGCTTTCTTTCGTTCTGAACAAGTGTTACTGTTTTCTGCACAAAAGCGATTCTGCGAAGCAATGTGAACACTTGTGCTTCCCAGGCACAGAGAAGGTGCTAGCAGGGAATTCTCTGCCTGCCTTTCCCCAGTGCTCTGCAAGCTCTCCAGGACAACATAAAATCTGGGGCTCTGTGCTTTCTTTCGTTCTGAACAAGTGTTACTGTTTTCTGCACAAAAGCGATTCTGCGAAGCAATGTGAACACTTCTGCTTCCCAGGCACAGAGAAGGTGCTAGCAGGGAATTCTCTGCCTGCCTTTCCCCAGTGCTCTGCAAGCTCTCCAGGACAACATAAAATCTGGGGCTCTGTGCTTTCTTTCGTTCTGAACAAGTGTTACTGTTTTCTGCACAAAAGCGATTCTGCGAAGCAATGTGAACCAGGCACAGAGAAGGTGCTAGCAGGGAATTCTCTGCCTGCCTTTCCCCAGTGCTCTGCAAGCTCTCCAGGACAACATAAAATCTGGGGCTCTGTGCTTTCTTTCGTTCTGAACAAGTGTTACTGTTTTCTGCACAAAAGCGATTCTGCGAAGCAATGTGAACACTTGTGCTTCCCAGGCACAGAGAAGGTGCTAGCAGGGAATTCTCTGCCTGCCTTTCCCCAGTGCTCTGCAAGCTCTCCAGGACAACATAAAATCTGGGGCTCTGTGCTTTCTTTCGTTCTGAACAAGTGTTACTGTTTTCTGCACAAAAGCGATTCTGCGAAGCAATGTGAACAGGCACAGAGAAGGTGCTAGCAGGGAATTCTCTGCCTGCCTTTCCCCAGTGCTCTGCAAGCTCTCCAGGACAACATAAAATCTGGGGCTCTGTGCTTTCTTTCGTTCTGAACAAGTGTTACTGTTTTCTGCACAAAAGCGATTCTGCGAAGCAATGTGAACACTTGTGCTTCCCAGGCACAGAGAAGGTGCTAGCAGGGAATTCTCTGCCTGCCTTTCCCCAGTGCTCTGCAAGCTCTCCAGGACAACATAAAATCTGGGGCTCTGTGCTTTCTTTCGTTCTGAACAAGTGTTACTGTTTTCTGCACAAAAGCGATTCTGCGAAGCAATGTGAACAGGCACAGAGAAGGTGCTAGCAGGGAATTCTCTGCCTGCCTTTCCCCAGTGCTCTGCAAGCTCTCCAGGACAACAGCAAATCTGGGGCTCTGTGCTTTCTTTCGTTCTGAACAAGTGTTACTGTTTTCTGCACAAAAGCGATTCTGCGAAGAAAAGTGAACAGGCACAGAGAAGGTGCTAGCAGGGAATTCTCTGCCTGCCTTCCTCAGTGCTCTGCAAGCTCTCCAGGACAACATAAAATCTGGGGTTCTGTGCTTTCTTTCGTTCTGAACAAGTGTTACTGTTTTCTGCACAAAAGCGATTCTGCGAAGCAATGTGAACACTTGTGCTTCCCAGGCACAGAGAAGGTGCTAGCAGGGAATTCTCTGCCTGCCTTTCCCCAGTGCTCTGCAAGCTCTCCAGGACAACATAAAATCTGGGGCTCTGTGCTTTCTTTCGTTCTGAACAAGTGTTACTGTTTTCTGCACAAAAGCGATTCTGCGAAGCAATGTGAACACTTGTGCTTCCCAGGCACAGAGAAGGTGCTAGCAGGGAATTCTCTGCCTGCCTTTCCCCAGTGCTCTGCAAGCTCTCCAGGACAACATAAAATCTGGGGCTCTGTGCTTTCTTTCGTTCTGAACAAGTGTTATGTTTTCTGCACAAAAGCGATTCTGCGAAGCAATGTGAACACTTGTGCTTCCCAGGCACAGAGAAGGTGCTAGCAGGGAATTCTCTGCCTGCCTTTCCCCAGTGCTCTGCAAGCTCTCCAGGACAACATAAAATCTGGGGCTCTGTGCTTTCTTTCGTTCTGAACAAGTGTTACTGTTTTCTGCACAAAAGCGATTCTGCGAAGCAATGTGAACACTTCTGCTTCCCAGGCACAGAGAAGGTGCTAGCAGGGAATTCTCTGCCTGCCTTTCCCCAGTGCTCTGCAAGCTCTCCAGGACAACATAAAATCTGGGGCTCTGTGCTTTCTTTCGTTCTGAACAAGCTGTTACTGTTTTCTGCACAAAAGCGATTCTGCGAAGCAATGTGAACACTTGTGCTTCCCAGGCACAGAGAAGGTGCTAGCAGGGAATTCTCTGCCTGCCTTTCCCCAGTGCTCTGCAAGCTCTCCAGGACAACATAAAATCTGGGGCTCTGTGCTTTCTTTCGTTCTGAACAAGTGTTACTGTTTTCTGCACAAAAGCGATTCTGCGAAGCAATGTGAACACTTCTGCTTCCCAGGCACAGAGAAGGTGCTAGCAGGGAATTCTCTGCCTGCCTTTCCCCAGTGCTCTGCAAGCTCTCCAGGACAACATAAAATCTGGGGCTCTGTGCTTTCTTTCGTTCTGAACAAGTGTTACTGTTTTCTGCACAAAAGCGATTCTGCGAAGCAATGTGAACAGGCACAGAGAAGGTGCTAGCAGGGAATTCTCTGCCTGCCTTTCCCCAGTGCTCTGCAAGCTCTCCAGGACAACATAAAATCTGGGGCTCTGTGCTTTCTTTCGTTCTGAACAAGTGTTACTGTTTTCTGCACAAAAGCGATTCTGCGAAGCAATGTGAACACTTGTGCTTCCCAGGCACAGAGAAGGTGCTAGCAGGGAATTCTCTGCCTGCCTTTCCCCAGTGCTCTGCAAGCTCTCCAGGACAACATAAAATCTGGGGCTCTGTGCTTTCTTTCGTTCTGAACAAGTGTTACTGTTTTCTGCACAAAAGCGATTCTGCGAAGCAATGTGAACAGGCACAGAGAAGGTGCTAGCAGGGAATTCTCTGCCTGCCTTTCCCCAGTGCTCTGCAAGCTCTCCAGGACAACATAAAATCTGGGGCTCTGTGCTTTCTTTCGTTCTGAACAAGTGTTACTGTTTTCTGCACAAAAGCGATTCTGCGAAGCAATGTGAACACTTGTGCTTCCCAGGCACAGAGAAGGTGCTAGCAGGGAATTCTCTGCCTGCCTTTCCCCAGTGCTCTGCAAGCTCTCCAGGACAACATAAAATCTGGGGCTCTGTGCTTTCTTTCGTTCTGAACAAGTGTTACTGTTTTCTGCACAAAAGCGATTCTGCGAAGCAATGTGAACAGGCACAGAGAAGGTGCTAGCAGGGAATTCTCTGCCTGCCTTTCCCCAGTGCTCTGCAAGCTCTCCAGGACAACAGCAAATCTGGGGCTCTGTGCTTTCTTTCGTTCTGAACAACTGTTACTGTTTTCTGCACAAAAGCGATTCTGCGAAGAAAAGTGAACAGGCACAGAGAAGGTGCTAGCAGGGAATTCTCTGCCTGCCTTCCTCAGTGCTCTGCAAGCTCTCCAGGACAACATAAAATCTGGGGTTCTGTGCTTTCTTTCGTTCTGAACAAGTGTTACTGTTTTCTGCACAAAAGCGATTCTGCGAAGCAATGTGAACACTTGTGCTTCCCAGGCACAGAGAAGGTGCTAGCAGGGAATTCTCTGCCTGCCTTTCCCCAGTGCTCTGCAAGCTCTCCAGGACAACATAAAATCTGGGGCTCTGTGCTTTCTTTCGTTCTGAACAAGTGTTACTGTTTTCTGCACAAAAGCGATTCTGCGAAGCAATGTGAACACTTGTGCTTCCCAGGCACAGAGAAGGTGCTAGCAGGGAATTCTCTGCCTGCCTTTCCCCAGTGCTCTGCAAGCTCTCCAGGACAACATAAAATCTGGGGCTCTGTGCTTTCTTTCGTTCTGAACAACTGTTACTGTTTTCTGCACAAAAGCGATTCTGCGAAGCAATGTGAACACTTCTGCTTCCCAGGCACAGAGAAGGTGCTAGCAGGGAATTCTCTGCCTGCCTTTCCCCAGTGCTCTGCAAGCTCTCCAGGACAACATAAAATCTGGGGCTCTGTGCTTTCTTTCGTTCTGAACAAGTGTTACTGTTTTCTGCACAAAAGCGATTCTGCGAAGCAATGTGAACACTTCTGCTTCCCAGGCACAGAGAAGGTGCTAGCAGGGAATTCTCTGCCTGCCTTTCCCCAGTGCTCTGCAAGCTCTCCAGGACAACATAAAATCTGGGGCTCTGTGCTTTCTTTCGTTCTGAACAAGTGTTACTGTTTTCTGCACAAAAGCGATTCTGCAAAGCAATATGAACACTTGTGCTTCCCAGGCACAGAGAAGGTGCTAGCAGGGAATTCTCTGCCTGCCTTTCCCCAGTGCTCTGCAAGCTCTCCAGGACAACATAAAATCTGGGGCTCTGTGCTTTCTTTCGTTCTGAACAACTGTTACTGTTTTCTGCACAAAAGCGATTCTGCGAAGCAATGTGAACACTTCTGCTTCCCAGGCACAGAGAAGGTGCTAGCAGGGAATTCTCTGCCTGCCTTTCCCCAGTGCTCTGCAAGCTCTCCAGGACAACATAAAATCTGGGGCTCTGTGCTTTCTTTCGTTCTGAACAACTGTTACTGTTTTCTGCACAAAAGCGATTCTGCGAAGCAATGTGAACACTTCTGCTTCCCAGGCACAGAGAAGGTGCTAGCAGGGAATTCTCTGCCTGCCTTTCCCCAGTGCTCTGCAAGCTCTCCAGGACAACATAAAATCTGGGGCTCTGTGCTTTCTTTCGTTCTGAACAAGTGTTACTGTTTTCTGCACAAAAGCGATTCTGCGAAGCAATGTGAACACTTGTGCTTCCCAGGCACAGAGAAGGTGCTAGCAGGGAATTCTCTGCCTGCCTTTCCCCAGTGCTCTGCAAGCTCTCCAGGACAACATAAAATCTGGGGCTCTGTGCTTTCTTTCGTTCTGAACAAGTGTTACTGTTTTCTGCACAAAAGCGATTCTGCGAAGCAATGTGAAGACTTCTGCTTCCCAGGCACAGAGAAGGTGCTAGCAGGGAATTCTCTGCCTGCCTTTCCCCAGTGCTCTGCAAGCTCTCCAGGACAACATAAAATCTGGGGCTCTGTGCTTTCTTTCGTTCTGAACAAGTGTTACTGTTTTCTGCACAAAAGCGATTCTGCGAAGCAATGTGAACACTTCTGCTTCCCAGGCACAGAGAAGGTGCTAGCAGGGAATTCTCTGCCTGCCTTTCCCCAGTGCTCTGCAAGCTCTCCAGGACAACATAAAATCTGGGGCTCTGTGCTTTCTTTCGTTCTGAACAAGTGTTACTGTTTTCTGCACAAAAGCGATTCTGCGAAGCAATGTGAACACTTGTGCTTCCCAGGCACAGAGAAGGTGCTAGCAGGGAATTCTCTGCCTGCCTTTCCCCAGTGCTCTGCAAGCTCTCCAGGACAACATAAAATCTGGGGCTCTGTGCTTTCTTTCGTTCTGAACAACTGTTACTGTTTTCTGCACAAAAGCGATTCTGCGAAGCAATGTGAACACTTGTGCTTCCCAGGCACAGAGAAGGTGCTAGCAGGGAATTCTCTGCCTGCCTTTCCCCAGTGCTCTGCAAGCTCTCCAGGACAACAGCAAATCTGGGGCTCTGTGCTTTCTTTCGTTCTGAACAAGTGTTACTGTTTTCTGCACAAAAGCGATTCTGCGAAGCAATGTGAACACTTCTGCTTCCCAGGCACAGAGAAGGTGCTAGCAGGGAATTCTCTGCCTGCCTTTCCCCAGTGCTCTGCAAGCTCTCCAGGACAACATAAAATCTGGGGCTCTGTGCTTTCTTTCGTTCTGAACAACTGTTACTGTTTTCTGCACAAAAGCGATTCTGCGAAGCAATGTGAACACTTGTGCTTCCCAGGCACAGAGAAGGTGCTAGCAGGGAATTCTCTGCCTGCCTTTCCCCAGTGCTCTGCAAGCTCTCCAGGACAACATAAAATCTGGGGCTCTGTGCTTTCTTTCGTTCTGAACAAGTGTTACTGTTTTCTGCACAAAAGCGATTCTGCGAAGCAATGTGAACACTTCTGCTTCCCAGGCACAGAGAAGGTGCTAGCAGGGAATTCTCTGCCTGCCTTTCCCCAGTGCTCTGCAAGCTCTCCAGGACAACATAAAATCTGGGGCTCTGTGCTTTCTTTCGTTCTGAACAAGTGTTACTGTTTTCTGCACAAAAGCGATTCTGCGAAGCAATGTGAACAGGCACAGAGAAGGTGCTAGCAGGGAATTCTCTGCCTGCCTTTCCCCAGTGCTCTGCAAGCTCTCCAGGACAACATAAAATCTGGGGCTCTGTGCTTTCTTTCGTTCTGAACAAGTGTTACTGTTTTCTGCACAAAAGCGATTCTGCGAAGCAATGTGAACACTTCTGCTTCCCAGGCACAGAGAAGGTGCTAGCAGGGAATTCTCTGCCTGCCTTTCCCCAGTGCTCTGCAAGCTCTCCAGGACAACATAAAATCTGGGGCTCTGTGCTTTCTTTCGTTCTGAACAACTGTTACTGTTTTCTGCACAAAAGCGATTCTGCGAAGCAATGTGAACACTTGTGCTTCCCAGGCACAGAGAAGGTGCTAGCAGGGAATTCTCTGCCTGCCTTTCCCCAGTGCTCTGCAAGCTCTCCAGGACAACATAAAATCTGGGGCTCTGTGCTTTCTTTCGTTCTGAACAAGTGTTACTGTTTTCTGCACAAAAGCGATTCTGCGAAGCAATGTGAACACTTCTGCTTCCCAGGCACAGAGAAGGTGCTAGCAGGGAATTCTCTGCCTGCCTTTCCCCAGTGCTCTGCAAGCTCTCCAGGACAACATAAAATCTGGGGCTCTGTGCTTTCTTTCGTTCTGAACAAGTGTTACTGTTTTCTGCACAAAAGCGATTCTGCGAAGCAATGTGAACAGGCACAGAGAAGGTGCTAGCAGGGAATTCTCTGCCTGCCTTTCCCCAGTGCTCTGCAAGCTCTCCAGGACAACATAAAATCTGGGGCTCTGTGCTTTCTTTCGTTCTGAACAAGTGTTACTGTTTTCTGCACAAAAGCGATTCTGCGAAGCAATGTGAACACTTGTGCTTCCCAGGCACAGAGAAGGTGCTAGCAGGGAATTCTCTGCCTGCCTTTCCCCAGTGCTCTGCAAGCTCTCCAGGACAACATAAAATCTGGGGCTCTGTGCTTTCTTTCGTTCTGAACAAGTGTTACTGTTTTCTGCACAAAAGCGATTCTGCGAAGCAATGTGAACAGGCACAGAGAAGGTGCTAGCAGGGAATTCTCTGCCTGCCTTTCCCCAGTGCTCTGCAAGCTCTCCAGGACAACAGCAAATCTGGGGCTCTGTGCTTTCTTTCGTTCTGAACAAGTGTTACTGTTTTCTGCACAAAAGCGATTCTGCGAAGAAAAGTGAACAGGCACAGAGAAGGTGCTAGCAGGGAATTCTCTGCCTGCCTTCCTCAGTGCTCTGCAAGCTCTCCAGGACAACATAAAATCTGGGGTTCTGTGCTTTCTTTCGTTCTGAACAAGTGTTACTGTTTTCTGCACAAAAGCGATTCTGCGAAGCAATGTGAACACTTGTGCTTCCCAGGCACAGAGAAGGTGCTAGCAGGGAATTCTCTGCCTGCCTTTCCCCAGTGCTCTGCAAGCTCTCCAGGACAACATAAAATCTGGGGCTCTGTGCTTTCTTTCGTTCTGAACAAGTGTTACTGTTTTCTGCACAAAAGCGATTCTGCGAAGCAATGTGAACACTTGTGCTTCCCAGGCACAGAGAAGGTGCTAGCAGGGAATTCTCTGCCTGCCTTTCCCCAGTGCTCTGCAAGCTCTCCAGGACAACATAAAATCTGGGGCTCTGTGCTTTCTTTCGTTCTGAACAAGTGTTACTGTTTTCTGCACAAAAGCGATTCTGCGAAGCAATGTGAACACTTGTGCTTCCCAGGCACAGAGAAGGTGCTAGCAGGGAATTCTCTGCCTGCCTTTCCCCAGTGCTCTGCAAGCTCTCCAGGACAACATAAAATCTGGGGCTCTGTGCTTTCTTTCGTTCTGAACAAGTGTTACTGTTTTCTGCACAAAAGCGATTCTGCGAAGCAATATGAACACTTGTGCTTCCCAGGCACAGAGAAGGTGCTAGCAGGGAATTCTCTGCCTGCCTTTCCCCAGTGCTCTGCAAGCTCTCCAGGACAACATAAAATCTGGGGCTCTGTGCTTTCTTTCGTTCTGAACAAGTGTTACTGTTTTCTGCACAAAAGCGATTCTGCGAAGCAATGTGAACACTTCTGCTTCCCAGGCACAGAGAAGGTGCTAGCAGGGAATTCTCTGCCTGCCTTTCCCCAGTGCTCTGCAAGCTCTCCAGGACAACATAAAATCTGGGGCTCTGTGCTTTCTTTCGTTCTGAACAACTGTTACTGTTTTCTGCACAAAAGCGATTCTGCGAAGCAATGTGAACAGGCACAGAGAAGGTGCTAGCAGGGAATTCTCTGCCTGCCTTTCCCCAGTGCTCTGCAAGCTCTCCAGGACAACAGCAAATCTGGGGCTCTGTGCTTTCTTTCGTTCTGAACAAGTGTTACTGTTTTCTGCACAAAAGCGATTCTGCGAAGAAAAGTGAACAGGCACAGAGAAGGTGCTAGCAGGGAATTCTCTGCCTGCCTTCCTCAGTGCTCTGCAAGCTCTCCAGGACAACATAAAATCTGGGGTTCTGTGCTTTCTTTCGTTCTGAACAAGTGTTACTGTTTTCTGCACAAAAGCGATTCTGCGAAGCAATGTGAACAGGCACAGAGAAGGTGCTAGCAGGGAATTCTCTGCCTGCCTTTCCCCAGTGCTCTGCAAGCTCTCCAGGACAACATAAAATCTGGGGCTCTGTGCTTTCTTTCGTTCTGAACAAGTGTTACTGTTTTCTGCACAAAAGCGATTCTGCAAAGCAATGTGAACACTTCTGCTTCCCAGGCACAGAGAAGGTGCTAGCAGGGAATTCTCTGCCTGCCTTTCCCCAGTGCTCTGCAAGCTCTCCAGGACAACATAAAATCTGGGGCTCTGTGCTTTCTTTCGTTCTGAACAAGTGTTACTGTTTTCTGCACAAAAGCGATTCTGCGAAGCAATGTGAACAGGCACAGAGAAGGTGCTAGCAGGGAATTCTCTGCCTGCCTTTCCCCAGTGCTCTGCAAGCTCTCCAGGACAACAGCAAATCTGGGGCTCTGTGCTTTCTTTCGTTCTGAACAAGTGTTACTGTTTTCTGCACAAAAGCGATTCTGCGAAGCAATGTGAACACTTCTGCTTCCCAGGCACAGAGAAGGTGCTAGCAGGGAATTCTCTGCCTGCCTTTCCCCAGTGCTCTGCAAGCTCTCCAGGACAACATAAAATCTGGGGCTCTGTGCTTTCTTTCGTTCTGAACAAGTGTTACTGTTTTCTGCACAAAAGCGATTCTGCGAAGCAATGTGAACAGGCACAGAGAAGGTGCTAGCAGGGAATTCTCTGCCTGCCTTTCCCCAGTGCTCTGCAAGCTCTCCAGGACAACATAAAATCTGGGGCTCTGTGCTTTCTTTCGTTCTGAACAAGTGTTACTGTTTTCTGCACAAAAGCGATTCTGCGAAGCAATGTGAACACTTGTGCTTCCCAGGCACAGAGAAGGTGCTAGCAGGGAATTCTCTGCCTGCCTTTCCTCAGTGCTCTGCAAGCTCTCCAGGACAACATAAAATCTGGGGTTCTGTGCTTTCTTTCATTCTGAACAAGTGTTACTGTTTTCTGCACAAAAGCGATTCTGCGAAGCAATGTGAACACTTCTGCTTCCCAGGCACAGAGAAGGTGCTAGCAGGGAATTCTCTGCCTGCCTTTCCCCAGTGCTCTGCAAGCTCTCCAGGACAACATAAAATCTGGGGCTCTGTGCTTTCTTTCGTTCTGAACAACTGTTACTGTTTTCTGCACAAAAGCGATTCTGCGAAGCAATGTGAACACTTCTGCTTCCCAGGCACAGAGAAGGTGCTAGCAGGGAATTCTCTGCCTGCCTTTCCCCAGTGCTCTGCAAGCTCTCCAGGACAACAGCAAATCTGGGGCTCTGTGCTTTCTTTCGTTCTGAACAAGTGTTACTGTTTTCTGCACAAAAGCGATTCTGCGAAGAAAAGTGAACAGGCACAGAGAAGGTGCTAGCAGGGAATTCTCTGCCTGCCTTCCTCAGTGCTCTGCAAGCTCTCCAGGACAACATAAAATCTGGGGTTCTGTGCTTTCTTTCGTTCTGAACAAGTGTTACTGTTTTCTGCACAAAAGCGATTCTGCGAAGCAATGTGAACACTTGTGCTTCCCAGGCACAGAGAAGGTGCTAGCAGGGAATTCTCTGCCTGCCTTTCCCCAGTGCTCTGCAAGCTCTCCAGGACAACATAAAATCTGGGGCTCTGTGCTTTCTTTCGTTCTGAACAAGTGTTACTGTTTTCTGCACAAAAGCGATTCTGCGAAGCAATGTGAACACTTGTGCTTCCCAGGCACAGAGAAGGTGCTAGCAGGGAATTCTCTGCCTGCCTTTCCCCAGTGCTCTGCAAGCTCTCCAGGACAACATAAAATCTGGGGCTCTGTGCTTTCTTTCGTTCTGAACAAGTGTTACTGTTTTCTGCACAAAAGCGATTCTGCGAAGCAATGTGAACACTTGTGCTTCCCAGGCACAGAGAAGGTGCTAGCAGGGAATTCTCTGCCTGCCTTTCCCCAGTGCTCTGCAAGCTCTCCAGGACAACATAAAATCTGGGGCTCTGTGCTTTCTTTCGTTCTGAACAAGTGTTACTGTTTTCTGCACAAAAGCGATTCTGCGAAGCAATATGAACACTTGTGCTTCCCAGGCACAGAGAAGGTGCTAGCAGGGAATTCTCTGCCTGCCTTTCCCCAGTGCTCTGCAAGCTCTCCAGGACAACATAAAATCTGGGGCTCTGTGCTTTCTTTCGTTCTGAACAAGTGTTACTGTTTTCTGCACAAAAGCGATTCTGCGAAGCAATGTGAACACTTCTGCTTCCCAGGCACAGAGAAGGTGCTAGCAGGGAATTCTCTGCCTGCCTTTCCCCAGTGCTCTGCAAGCTCTCCAGGACAACATAAAATCTGGGGCTCTGTGCTTTCTTTCGTTCTGAACAACTGTTACTGTTTTCTGCACAAAAGCGATTCTGCGAAGCAATGTGAACAGGCACAGAGAAGGTGCTAGCAGGGAATTCTCTGCCTGCCTTTCCCCAGTGCTCTGCAAGCTCTCCAGGACAACAGCAAATCTGGGGCTCTGTGCTTTCTTTCGTTCTGAACAAGTGTTACTGTTTTCTGCACAAAAGCGATTCTGCGAAGAAAAGTGAACAGGCACAGAGAAGGTGCTAGCAGGGAATTCTCTGCCTGCCTTCCTCAGTGCTCTGCAAGCTCTCCAGGACAACATAAAATCTGGGGTTCTGTGCTTTCTTTCGTTCTGAACAAGTGTTACTGTTTTCTGCACAAAAGCGATTCTGCGAAGCAATGTGAACAGGCACAGAGAAGGTGCTAGCAGGGAATTCTCTGCCTGCCTTTCCCCAGTGCTCTGCAAGCTCTCCAGGACAACATAAAATCTGGGGCTCTGTGCTTTCTTTCGTTCTGAACAAGTGTTACTGTTTTCTGCACAAAAGCGATTCTGCAAAGCAATGTGAACACTTCTGCTTCCCAGGCACAGAGAAGGTGCTAGCAGGGAATTCTCTGCCTGCCTTTCCCCAGTGCTCTGCAAGCTCTCCAGGACAACATAAAATCTGGGGCTCTGTGCTTTCTTTCGTTCTGAACAAGTGTTACTGTTTTCTGCACAAAAGCGATTCTGCGAAGCAATGTGAACAGGCACAGAGAAGGTGCTAGCAGGGAATTCTCTGCCTGCCTTTCCCCAGTGCTCTGCAAGCTCTCCAGGACAACAGCAAATCTGGGGCTCTGTGCTTTCTTTCGTTCTGAACAAGTGTTACTGTTTTCTGCACAAAAGCGATTCTGCGAAGCAATGTGAACACTTCTGCTTCCCAGGCACAGAGAAGGTGCTAGCAGGGAATTCTCTGCCTGCCTTTCCCCAGTGCTCTGCAAGCTCTCCAGGACAACATAAAATCTGGGGCTCTGTGCTTTCTTTCGTTCTGAACAAGTGTTACTGTTTTCTGCACAAAAGCGATTCTGCGAAGCAATGTGAACAGGCACAGAGAAGGTGCTAGCAGGGAATTCTCTGCCTGCCTTTCCCCAGTGCTCTGCAAGCTCTCCAGGACAACATAAAATCTGGGGCTCTGTGCTTTCTTTCGTTCTGAACAAGTGTTACTGTTTTCTGCACAAAAGCGATTCTGCGAAGCAATGTGAACACTTGTGCTTCCCAGGCACAGAGAAGGTGCTAGCAGGGAATTCTCTGCCTGCCTTTCCTCAGTGCTCTGCAAGCTCTCCAGGACAACATAAAATCTGGGGTTCTGTGCTTTCTTTCATTCTGAACAAGTGTTACTGTTTTCTGCACAAAAGCGATTCTGCGAAGCAATGTGAACACTTCTGCTTCCCAGGCACAGAGAAGGTGCTAGCAGGGAATTCTCTGCCTGCCTTTCCCCAGTGCTCTGCAAGCTCTCCAGGACAACATAAAATCTGGGGCTCTGTGCTTTCTTTCGTTCTGAACAACTGTTACTGTTTTCTGCACAAAAGCGATTCTGCGAAGCAATGTGAACACTTCTGCTTCCCAGGCACAGAGAAGGTGCTAGCAGGGAATTCTCTGCCTGCCTTTCCCCAGTGCTCTGCAAGCTCTCCAGGACAACATAAAATCTGGGGCTCTGTGCTTTCTTTCGTTCTGAACAACTGTTACTGTTTTCTGCACAAAAGCGATTCTGCGAAGCAATGTGAACACTTGTGCTTCCCAGGCACAGAGAAGGTGCTAGCAGGGAATTCTCTGCCTGCCTTTCCCCAGTGCTCTGCAAGCTCTCCAGGACAACATAAAATCTGGGGCTCTGTGCTTTCTTTCGTTCTGAACAAGTGTTACTGTTTTCTGCACAAAAGCGATTCTGCGAAGCAATGTGAACACTTCTGCTTCCCAGGCACAGAGAAGGTGCTAGCAGGGAATTCTCTGCCTGCCTTTCCCCAGTGCTCTGCAAGCTCTCCAGGACAACATAAAATCTGGGGCTCTGTGCTTTCTTTCGTTCTGAACAAGTGTTACTGTTTTCTGCACAAAAGCGATTCTGCGAAGCAATGTGAACACTTGTGCTTCCCAGGCACAGAGAAGGTGCTAGCAGGGAATTCTCTGCCTGCCTTTCCCCAGTGCTCTGCAAGCTCTCCAGGACAACATAAAATCTGGGGCTCTGTGCTTTCTTTCGTTCTGAACAAGTGTTACTGTTTTCTGCACAAAAGCGATTCTGCGAAGCAATGTGAACACTTCTGCTTCCCAGGCACAGAGAAGGTGCTAGCAGGGAATTCTCTGCCTGCCTTTCCTCAGTGATCTGCAAGCTCTCCAGGACAACATAAAATCTGGGGTTCTGTGCTTTCTTTCATTCTGAACAAGTGTTACTGTTTTCTGCACAAAAGCGATTCTGCGAAGCAATGTGAACACTTCTGCTTCCCAGGCACAGAGAAGGTGCTAGCAGGGAATTCTCTGCCTGCCTTTCCCCAGTGCTCTGCAAGCTCTCCAGGACAACATAAAATCTGGGGCTCTGTGCTTTCTTTCGTTCTGAACAAGTGTTACTGTTTTCTGCACAAAAGCGATTCTGCGAAGCAATGTGAACACTTGTGCTTCCCAGGCACAGAGAAGGTGCTAGCAGGGAATTCTCTGCCTGCCTTTCCCCAGTGCTCTGCAAGCTCTCCAGGACAACATAAAATCTGGGGCTCTGTGCTTTCTTTTGTTCTGAACAAGTGTTACTGTTTTCTGCACAAAAGCGATTCTGCGAAGTAATGTGAACACTTCTGCTTCCCAGGCACAGAGAAGGTGCTAGCAGGGAATTCTCTGCCTGCCTTTCCCCAGTGCTCTGCAAGCTCTCCAGGACAACATAAAATCTGGGGCTCTGTGCTTTCTTTCGTTCTGAACAACTGTTACTGTTTTCTGCACAAAAGCGATTCTGCGAAGCAATGTGAACACTTGTGCTTCCCAGGCACAGAGAAGGTGCTAGCAGGGAATTCTCTGCCTGCCTTTCCCCAGTGCTCTGCAAGCTCTCCAGGACAACATAAAATCTGGGGCTCTGTGCTTTCTTTCGTTCTGAACAAGTGTTACTGTTTTCTGCACAAAAGCGATTCTGCGAAGCAATGTGAACACTTCTGCTTCCCAGGCACAGAGAAGGTGCTAGCAGGGAATTCTCTGCCTGCCTTTCCCCAGTGCTCTGCAAGCTCTCCAGGACAACATAAAATCTGGGGCTCTGTGCTTTCTTTCGTTCTGAACAAGTGTTACTGTTTTCTGCACAAAAGCGATTCTGCGAAGCAATGTGAACACTTGTGCTTCCCAGGCACAGAGAAGGTGCTAGCAGGGAATTCTCTGCCTGCCTCTCCCCAGTGCTCTGCAAGCTCTCCAGGACAACATAAAATCTGGGGCTCTGTGCTTTCTTTCGTTCTGAACAAGTGTTACTGTTTTCTGCACAAAAGCGATTCTGCGAAGCAATGTGAACACTTCTGCTTCCCAGGCACAGAGAAGGTGCTAGCAGGGAATTCTCTGCCTGCCTTTCCCCAGTGCTCTGCAAGCTCTCCAGGACAACATAAAATCTGGGGCTCTGTGCTTTCTTTCGTTCTGAACAAGTGTTACTGTTTTCTGCACAAAAGCGATTCTGCGAAGCAATGTGAACACTTCTGCTTCCCAGGCACAGAGAAGGTGCTAGCAGGGAATTCTCTGCCTGCCTTTCCCCAGTGCTCTGCAAGCTCTCCAGGACAACATAAAATCTGGGGCTCTGTGCTTTCTTTCGTTCTGAACAAGTGTTACTGTTTTCTGCACAAAAGCGATTCTGCGAAGCAATGTGAACACTTCTGCTTCCCAGGCACAGAGAAGGTGCTAGCAGGGAATTCTCTGCCTGCCTTTCCTCAGTGATCTGCAAGCTCTCCAGGACAACATAAAATCTGGGGTTCTGTGCTTTCTTTCATTCTGAACAAGTGTTACTGTTTTCTGCACAAAAGCGATTCTGCGAAGCAATGTGAACACTTCTGCTTCCCAGGCACAGAGAAGGTGCTAGCAGGGAATTCTCTGCCTGCCTTTCCCCAGTGCTCTGCAAGCTCTCCAGGACAACATAAAATCTGGGGCTCTGTGCTTTCTTTCGTTCTGAACAACTGTTACTGTTTTCTGCACAAAAGCGATTCTGCGAAGCAATGTGAACACTTGTGCTTCCCAGGCACAGAGAAGGTGCTAGCAGGGAATTCTCTGCCTGCCTTTCCCCAGTGCTCTGCAAGCTCTCCAGGACAACATAAAATCTGGGGCTCTGTGCTTTCTTTCGTTCTGAACAAGTGTTACTGTTTTCTGCACAAAAGCGATTCTGCGAAGCAATGTGAACACTTCTGCTTCCCAGGCACAGAGAAGGTGCTAGCAGGGAATTCTCTGCCTGCCTTTCCCCAGTGCTCTGCAAGCTCTCCAGGACAACATAAAATCTGGGGCTCTGTGCTTTCTTTCGTTCTGAACAACTGTTACTGTTTTCTGCACAAAAGCGATTCTGCGAAGCAATGTGAACACTTGTGCTTCCCAGGCACAGAGAAGGTGCTAGCAGGGAATTCTCTGCCTGCCTTTCCCCAGTGCTCTGCAAGCTCTCCAGGACAACATAAAATCTGGGGCTCTGTGCTTTCTTTCGTTCTGAACAAGTGTTACTGTTTTCTGCACAAAAGCGATTCTGCGAAGCAATGTGAACACTTGTGCTTCCCAGGCACAGAGAAGGTGCTAGCAGGGAATTCTCTGCCTGCCTTTCCCCAGTGCTCTGCAAGCTCTCCAGGACAACATAAAATCTGGGGCTCTGTGCTTTCTTTCGTTCTGAACAAGTGTTACTGTTTTCTGCACAAAAGCGATTCTGCGAAGCAATGTGAACACTTCTGCTTCCCAGGCACAGAGAAGGTGCTAGCAGGGAATTCTCTGCCTGCCTTTCCCCAGTGCTCTGCAAGCTCTCCAGGACAACATAAAATCTGGGGCTCTGTGCTTTCTTTCGTTCTGAACAAGTGTTACTGTTTTCTGCACAAAAGCGATTCTGCGAAGCAATGTGAAGACTTCTGCTTCCCAGGCACAGAGAAGGTGCTAGCAGGGAATTCTCTGCCTGCCTTTCCCCAGTGCTCTGCAAGCTCTCCAGGACAACATAAAATCTGGGGCTCTGTGCTTTCTTTCGTTCTGAACAAGTGTTACTGTTTTCTGCACAAAAGCGATTCTGCGAAGCAATGTGAACACTTCTGCTTCCCAGGCACAGAGAAGGTGCTAGCAGGGAATTCTCTGCCTGCCTTTCCCCAGTGCTCTGCAAGCTCTCCAGGACAACATAAAATCTGGGGCTCTGTGCTTTCTTTCGTTCTGAACAAGTGTTACTGTTTTCTGCACAAAAGCGATTCTGCGAAGCAATGTGAACACTTGTGCTTCCCAGGCACAGAGAAGGTGCTAGCAGGGAATTCTCTGCCTGCCTTTCCCCAGTGCTCTGCAAGCTCTCCAGGACAACATAAAATCTGGGGCTCTGTGCTTTCTTTCGTTCTGAACAACTGTTACTGTTTTCTGCACAAAAGCGATTCTGCGAAGCAATGTGAACACTTCTGCTTCCCAGGCACAGAGAAGGTGCTAGCAGGGAATTCTCTGCCTGCCTTTCCCCAGTGCTCTGCAAGCTCTCCAGGACAACAGCAAATCTGGGGCTCTGTGCTTTCTTTCGTTCTGAACAAGTGTTACTGTTTTCTGCACAAAAGCGATTCTGCGAAGCAATGTGAACACTTCTGCTTCCCAGGCACAGAGAAGGTGCTAGCAGGGAATTCTCTGCCTGCCTTTCCCCAGTGCTCTGCAAGCTCTCCAGGACAACATAAAATCTGGGGCTCTGTGCTTTCTTTCGTTCTGAACAACTGTTACTGTTTTCTGCACAAAAGCGATTCTGCGAAGCAATGTGAACACTTGTGCTTCCCAGGCACAGAGAAGGTGCTAGCAGGGAATTCTCTGCCTGCCTTTCCCCAGTGCTCTGCAAGCTCTCCAGGACAACATAAAATCTGGGGCTCTGTGCTTTCTTTCGTTCTGAACAAGTGTTACTGTTTTCTGCACAAAAGCGATTCTGCGAAGCAATGTGAACACTTCTGCTTCCCAGGCACAGAGAAGGTGCTAGCAGGGAATTCTCTGCCTGCCTTTCCCCAGTGCTCTGCAAGCTCTCCAGGACAACATAAAATCTGGGGCTCTGTGCTTTCTTTCGTTCTGAACAAGTGTTACTGTTTTCTGCACAAAAGCGATTCTGCGAAGCAATGTGAACAGGCACAGAGAAGGTGCTAGCAGGGAATTCTCTGCCTGCCTTTCCCCAGTGCTCTGCAAGCTCTCCAGGACAACATAAAATCTGGGGCTCTGTGCTTTCTTTCGTTCTGAACAAGTGTTACTGTTTTCTGCACAAAAGCGATTCTGCGAAGCAATGTGAACACTTCTGCTTCCCAGGCACAGAGAAGGTGCTAGCAGGGAATTCTCTGCCTGCCTTTCCCCAGTGCTCTGCAAGCTCTCCAGGACAACATAAAATCTGGGGCTCTGTGCTTTCTTTCGTTCTGAACAACTGTTACTGTTTTCTGCACAAAAGCGATTCTGCGAAGCAATGTGAACACTTGTGCTTCCCAGGCACAGAGAAGGTGCTAGCAGGGAATTCTCTGCCTGCCTTTCCCCAGTGCTCTGCAAGCTCTCCAGGACAACATAAAATCTGGGGCTCTGTGCTTTCTTTCGTTCTGAACAAGTGTTACTGTTTTCTGCACAAAAGCGATTCTGCGAAGCAATGTGAACACTTCTGCTTCCCAGGCACAGAGAAGGTGCTAGCAGGGAATTCTCTGCCTGCCTTTCCCCAGTGCTCTGCAAGCTCTCCAGGACAACATAAAATCTGGGGCTCTGTGCTTTCTTTCGTTCTGAACAAGTGTTACTGTTTTCTGCACAAAAGCGATTCTGCGAAGCAATGTGAACAGGCACAGAGAAGGTGCTAGCAGGGAATTCTCTGCCTGCCTTTCCCCAGTGCTCTGCAAGCTCTCCAGGACAACATAAAATCTGGGGCTCTGTGCTTTCTTTCGTTCTGAACAAGTGTTACTGTTTTCTGCACAAAAGCGATTCTGCGAAGCAATGTGAACACTTGTGCTTCCCAGGCACAGAGAAGGTGCTAGCAGGGAATTCTCTGCCTGCCTTTCCCCAGTGCTCTGCAAGCTCTCCAGGACAACATAAAATCTGGGGCTCTGTGCTTTCTTTCGTTCTGAACAAGTGTTACTGTTTTCTGCACAAAAGCGATTCTGCGAAGCAATGTGAACAGGCACAGAGAAGGTGCTAGCAGGGAATTCTCTGCCTGCCTTTCCCCAGTGCTCTGCAAGCTCTCCAGGACAACAGCAAATCTGGGGCTCTGTGCTTTCTTTCGTTCTGAACAAGTGTTACTGTTTTCTGCACAAAAGCGATTCTGCGAAGAAAAGTGAACAGGCACAGAGAAGGTGCTAGCAGGGAATTCTCTGCCTGCCTTCCTCAGTGCTCTGCAAGCTCTCCAGGACAACATAAAATCTGGGGTTCTGTGCTTTCTTTCGTTCTGAACAAGTGTTACTGTTTTCTGCACAAAAGCGATTCTGCGAAGCAATGTGAACACTTGTGCTTCCCAGGCACAGAGAAGGTGCTAGCAGGGAATTCTCTGCCTGCCTTTCCCCAGTGCTCTGCAAGCTCTCCAGGACAACATAAAATCTGGGGCTCTGTGCTTTCTTTCGTTCTGAACAAGTGTTACTGTTTTCTGCACAAAAGCGATTCTGCGAAGCAATGTGAACACTTGTGCTTCCCAGGCACAGAGAAGGTGCTAGCAGGGAATTCTCTGCCTGCCTTTCCCCAGTGCTCTGCAAGCTCTCCAGGACAACATAAAATCTGGGGCTCTGTGCTTTCTTTCGTTCTGAACAAGTGTTACTGTTTTCTGCACAAAAGCGATTCTGCGAAGCAATGTGAACACTTGTGCTTCCCAGGCACAGAGAAGGTGCTAGCAGGGAATTCTCTGCCTGCCTTTCCCCAGTGCTCTGCAAGCTCTCCAGGACAACATAAAATCTGGGGCTCTGTGCTTTCTTTCGTTCTGAACAAGTGTTACTGTTTTCTGCACAAAAGCGATTCTGCGAAGCAATGTGAACACTTGTGCTTCCCAGGCACAGAGAAGGTGCTAGCAGGGAATTCTCTGCCTGCCTTTCCCCAGTGCTCTGCAAGCTCTCCAGGACAACATAAAATCTGGGGCTCTGTGCTTTCTTTCGTTCTGAACAAGTGTTACTGTTTTCTGCACAAAAGCGATTCTGCGAAGCAATGTGAACACTTGTGCTTCCCAGGCACAGAGAAGGTGCTAGCAGGGAATTCTCTGCCTGCCTTTCCCCAGTGCTCTGCAAGCTCTCCAGGACAACATAAAATCTGGGGCTCTGTGCTTTCTTTCGTTCTGAACAAGTGTTACTGTTTTCTGCACAAAAGCGATTCTGCGAAGCAATATGAACACTTGTGCTTCCCAGGCACAGAGAAGGTGCTAGCAGGGAATTCTCTGCCTGCCTTTCCCCAGTGCTCTGCAAGCTCTCCAGGACAACATAAAATCTGGGGCTCTGTGCTTTCTTTCGTTCTGAACAAGTGTTACTGTTTTCTGCACAAAAGCGATTCTGCGAAGCAATATGAACACTTGTGCTTCCCAGGCACAGAGAAGGTGCTAGCAGGGAATTCTCTGCCTGCCTTTCCCCAGTGCTCTGCAAGCTCTCCAGGACAACATAAAATCTGGGGCTCTGTGCTTTCTTTCGTTCTGAACAAGTGTTACTGTTTTCTGCACAAAAGCGATTCTGCGAAGCAATGTGAACACTTCTGCTTCCCAGGCACAGAGAAGGTGCTAGCAGGGAATTCTCTGCCTGCCTTTCCCCAGTGCTCTGCAAGCTCTCCAGGACAACATAAAATCTGGGGCTCTGTGCTTTCTTTCGTTCTGAACAACTGTTACTGTTTTCTGCACAAAAGCGATTCTGCGAAGCAATGTGAACAGGCACAGAGAAGGTGCTAGCAGGGAATTCTCTGCCTGCCTTTCCCCAGTGCTCTGCAAGCTCTCCAGGACAACAGCAAATCTGGGGCTCTGTGCTTTCTTTCGTTCTGAACAAGTGTTACTGTTTTCTGCACAAAAGCGATTCTGCGAAGAAAAGTGAACAGGCACAGAGAAGGTGCTAGCAGGGAATTCTCTGCCTGCCTTCCTCAGTGCTCTGCAAGCTCTCCAGGACAACATAAAATCTGGGGTTCTGTGCTTTCTTTCGTTCTGAACAAGTGTTACTGTTTTCTGCACAAAAGCGATTCTGCGAAGCAATGTGAACAGGCACAGAGAAGGTGCTAGCAGGGAATTCTCTGCCTGCCTTTCCCCAGTGCTCTGCAAGCTCTCCAGGACAACATAAAATCTGGGGCTCTGTGCTTTCTTTCGTTCTGAACAAGTGTTACTGTTTTCTGCACAAAAGCGATTCTGCAAAGCAATGTGAACACTTCTGCTTCCCAGGCACAGAGAAGGTGCTAGCAGGGAATTCTCTGCCTGCCTTTCCCCAGTGCTCTGCAAGCTCTCCAGGACAACATAAAATCTGGGGCTCTGTGCTTTCTTTCGTTCTGAACAAGTGTTACTGTTTTCTGCACAAAAGCGATTCTGCGAAGCAATGTGAACAGGCACAGAGAAGGTGCTAGCAGGGAATTCTCTGCCTGCCTTTCCCCAGTGCTCTGCAAGCTCTCCAGGACAACAGCAAATCTGGGGCTCTGTGCTTTCTTTCGTTCTGAACAAGTGTTACTGTTTTCTGCACAAAAGCGATTCTGCGAAGAAAAGTGAACAGGCACAGAGAAGGTGCAAGCAGGGAATTCTCTGCCTGCCTTCCTCAGTGCTCTGCAAGCTCTCCAGGACAACATAAAATCTGGGGTTCTGTGCTTTCTTTCGTTCTGAACAAGTGTTACTGTTTTCTGCACAAAAGCGATTCTGCGAAGCAATGTGAACACTTGTGCTTCCCAGGCACAGAGAAGGTGCTAGCAGGGAATTCTCTGCCTGCCTTTCCCCAGTGCTCTGCAAGCTCTCCAGGACAACATAAAATCTGGGGCTCTGTGCTTTCTTTCGTTCTGAACAAGTGTTACTGTTTTCTGCACAAAAGCGATTCTGCGAAGCAATGTGAACACTTCTGCTTCCCAGGCACAGAGAAGGTGCTAGCAGGGAATTCTCTGCCTGCCTTTCCCCAGTGCTCTGCAAGCTCTCCAGGACAACATAAAATCTGGGGCTCTGTGCTTTCTTTCGTTCTGAACAAGTGTTACTGTTTTCTGCACAAAAGCGATTCTGCGAAGCAATGTGAACACTTGTGCTTCCCAGGCACAGAGAAGGTGCTAGCAGGGAATTCTCTGCCTGCCTTTCCCCAGTGCTCTGCAAGCTCTCCAGGACAACATAAAATCTGGGGCTCTGTGCTTTCTTTCGTTCTGAACAACTGTTACTGTTTTCTGCACAAAAGCGATTCTGCGAAGCAATGTGAACACTTGTGCTTCCCAGGCACAGAGAAGGTGCTAGCAGGGAATTCTCTGCCTGCCTTTCCCCAGTGCTCTGCAAGCTCTCCAGGACAACATAAAATCTGGGGCTCTGTGCTTTCTTTCGTTCTGAACAAGTGTTACTGTTTTCTGCACAAAAGCGATTCTGCGAAGCAATGTGAACACTTGTGCTTCCCAGGCACAGAGAAGGTGCTAGCAGGGAATTCTCTGCCTGCCTTTCCCCAGTGCTCTGCAAGCTCTCCAGGACAACATAAAATCTGGGGCTCTGTGCTTTCTTTCGTTCTGAACAACTGTTACTGTTTTCTGCACAAAAGCGATTCTGCGAAGCAATGTGAACACTTCTGCTTCCCAGGCACAGAGAAGGTGCTAGCAGGGAATTCTCTGCCTGCCTTTCCCCAGTGCTCTGCAAGCTCTCCAGGACAACAGCAAATCTGGGGCTCTGTGCTTTCTTTCGTTCTGAACAAGTGTTACTGTTTTCTGCACAAAAGCGATTCTGCGAAGCAATGTGAACACTTGTGCTTCCCAGGCACAGAGAAGGTGCTAGCAGGGAATTCTCTGCCTGCCTTTCCCCAGTGCTCTGCAAGCTCTCCAGGACAACATAAAATCTGGGGCTCTGTGCTTTCTTTCGTTCTGAACAACTGTTACTGTTTTCTGCACAAAAGCGATTCTGCGAAGCAATGTGAACACTTCTGCTTCCCAGGCACAGAGAAGGTGCTAGCAGGGAATTCTCTGCCTGCCTTTCCCCAGTGCTCTGCAAGCTCTCCAGGACAACATAAAATCTGGGGCTCTGTGCTTTCTTTCGTTCTGAACAAGTGTTACTGTTTTCTGCACAAAAGCGATTCTGCGAAGCAATGTGAACACTTCTGCTTCCCAGGCACAGAGAAGGTGCTAGCAGGGAATTCTCTGCCTGCCTTTCCCCAGTGCTCTGCAAGCTCTCCAGGACAACATAAAATCTGGGGCTCTGTGCTTTCTTTCGTTCTGAACAAGTGTTACTGTTTTCTGCACAAAAGCGATTCTGCGAAGCAATGTGAACAGGCACAGAGAAGGTGCTAGCAGGGAATTCTCTGCCTGCCTTTCCCCAGTGCTCTGCAAGCTCTCCAGGACAACATAAAATCTGGGGCTCTGTGCTTTCTTTCGTTCTGAACAAGTGTTACTGTTTTCTGCACAAAAGCGATTCTGCGAAGCAATGTGAACACTTGTGCTTCCCAGGCACAGAGAAGGTGCTAGCAGGGAATTCTCTGCCTGCCTTTCCCCAGTGCTCTGCAAGCTCTCCAGGACAACATAAAATCTGGGGCTCTGTGCTTTCTTTCGTTCTGAACAAGTGTTACTGTTTTCTGCACAAAAGCGATTCTGCGAAGCAATGTGAACACTTCTGCTTCCCAGGCACAGAGAAGGTGCTAGCAGGGAATTCTCTGCCTGCCTTTCCTCAGTGATCTGCAAGCTCTCCAGGACAACATAAAATCTGGGGTTCTGTGCTTTCTTTCATTCTGAACAAGTGTTACTGTTTTCTGCACAAAAGCGATTCTGCGAAGCAATGTGAACACTTCTGTTTCCCAGGCACAGAGAAGGTGCTAGCAGGGAATTCTCTGCCTGCCTTTCCCCAGTGCTCTGCAAGCTCTCCAGGACAACATAAAATCTGGGGCTCTGTGCTTTCTTTCGTTCTGAACAAGTGTTACTGTTTTCTGCACAAAAGCGATTCTGCGAAGCAATGTGAACACTTGTGCTTCCCAGGCACAGAGAAGGTGCTAGCAGGGAATTCTCTGCCTGCCTTTCCCCAGTGCTCTGCAAGCTCTCCAGGACAACATAAAATCTGGGGCTCTGTGCTTTCTTTCGTTCTGAACAAGTGTTACTGTTTTCTGCACAAAAGCGATTCTGCGAAGCAATGTGAACACTTCTGCTTCCCAGGCACAGAGAAGGTGCTAGCAGGGAATTCTCTGCCTGCCTTTCCCCAGTGCTCTGCAAGCTCTCCAGGACAACATAAAATCTGGGGCTCTGTGCTTTCTTTCGTTCTGAACAACTGTTACTGTTTTCTGCACAAAAGCGATTCTGCGAAGCAATGTGAACACTTGTGCTTCCCAGGCACAGAGAAGGTGCTAGCAGGGAATTCTCTGCCTGCCTTTCCCCAGTGCTCTGCAAGCTCTCCAGGACAACATAAAATCTGGGGCTCTGTGCTTTCTTTCGTTCTGAACAAGTGTTACTGTTTTCTGCACAAAAGCGATTCTGCGAAGCAATGTGAACACTTCTGCTTCCCAGGCACAGAGAAGGTGCTAGCAGGGAATTCTCTGCCTGCCTTTCCCCAGTGCTCTGCAAGCTCTCCAGGACAACATAAAATCTGGGGCTCTGTGCTTTCTTTCGTTCTGAACAAGTGTTACTGTTTTCTGCACAAAAGCGATTCTGCGAAGCAATGTGAACAGGCACAGAGAAGGTGCTAGCAGGGAATTCTCTGCCTGCCTTTCCCCAGTGCTCTGCAAGCTCTCCAGGACAACATAAAATCTGGGGCTCTGTGCTTTCTTTCGTTCTGAACAAGTGTTACTGTTTTCTGCACAAAAGCGATTCTGCGAAGCAATGTGAACACTTCTGCTTCCCAGGCACAGAGAAGGTGCTAGCAGGGAATTCTCTGCCTGCCTTTCCCCAGTGCTCTGCAAGCTCTCCAGGACAACATAAAATCTGGGGCTCTGTGCTTTCTTTCGTTCTGAACAAGTGTTACTGTTTTCTGCACAAAAGCGATTCTGCGAAGCAATGTGAACAGGCACAGAGAAGGTGCTAGCAGGGAATTCTCTGCCTGCCTTTCCCCAGTGCTCTGCAAGCTCTCCAGGACAACAGCAAATCTGGGGCTCTGTGCTTTCTTTCGTTCTGAACAAGTGTTACTGTTTTCTGCACAAAAGCGATTCTGCGAAGCAATGTGAACACTTGTGCTTCCCAGGCACAGAGAAGGTGCTAGCAGGGAATTCTCTGCCTGCCTTTCCCCAGTGCTCTGCAAGCTCTCCAGGACAACATAAAATCTGGGGCTCTGTGCTTTCTTTCGTTCTGAACAAGTGTTACTGTTTTCTGCACAAAAGCGATTCTGCGAAGCAATGTGAACAGGCACAGAGAAGGTGCTAGCAGGGAATTCTCTGCCTGCCTTTCCCCAGTGCTCTGCAAGCTCTCCAGGACAACAGCAAATCTGGGGCTCTGTGCTTTCTTTCGTTCTGAACAAGTGTTACTGTTTTCTGCACAAAAGCGATTCTGCGAAGAAAAGTGAACAGGCACAGAGAAGGTGCTAGCAGGGAATTCTCTGCCTGCCTTCCTCAGTGCTCTGCAAGCTCTCCAGGACAACATAAAATCTGGGGTTCTGTGCTTTCTTTCGTTCTGAACAAGTGTTACTGTTTTCTGCACAAAAGCGATTCTGCGAAGCAATGTGAACACTTGTGCTTCCCAGGCACAGAGAAGGTGCTAGCAGGGAATTCTCTGCCTGCCTTTCCCCAGTGCTCTGCAAGCTCTCCAGGACAACATAAAATCTGGGGCTCTGTGCTTTCTTTCGTTCTGAACAAGTTTTACTGTTTTCTGCACAAAAGCGATTCTGCGAAGCAATGTGAACACTTGTGCTTCCCAGGCACAGAGAAGGTGCTAGCAGGGAATTCTCTGCCTGCCTTTCCCCAGTGCTCTGCAAGCTCTCCAGGACAACATAAAATCTGGGGCTCTGTGCTTTCTTTCGTTCTGAACAAGTGTTACTGTTTTCTGCACAAAAGCGATTCTGCGAAGCAATGTGAACAGGCACAGAGAAGGTGCTAGCAGGGAATTCTCTGCCTGCCTTTCCCCAGTGCTCTGCAAGCTCTCCAGGACAACAGCAAATCTGGGGCTCTGTGCTTTCTTTCGTTCTGAACAAGTGTTACTGTTTTCTGCACAAAAGCGATTCTGCGAAGAAAAGTGAACAGGCACAGAGAAGGTGCTAGCAGGGAATTCTCTGCCTGCCTTCCTCAGTGCTCTGCAAGCTCTCCAGGACAACATAAAATCTGGGGTTCTGTGCTTTCTTTCGTTCTGAACAAGTGTTACTGTTTTCTGCACAAAAGCGATTCTGCGAAGCAATGTGAACACTTGTGCTTCCCAGGCACAGAGAAGGTGCTAGCAGGGAATTCTCTGCCTGCCTTTCCCCAGTGCTCTGCAAGCTCTCCAGGACAACATAAAATCTGGGGCTCTGTGCTTTCTTTCGTTCTGAACAAGTGTTACTGTTTTCTGCACAAAAGCGATTCTGCGAAGCAATGTGAACACTTGTGCTTCCCAGGCACAGAGAAGGTGCTAGCAGGGAATTCTCTGCCTGCCTTTCCCCAGTGCTCTGCAAGCTCTCCAGGACAACATAAAATCTGGGGCTCTGTGCTTTCTTTCGTTCTGAACAAGTGTTACTGTTTTCTGCACAAAAGCGATTCTGCGAAGCAATGTGAACACTTGTGCTTCCCAGGCACAGAGAAGGTGCTAGCAGGGAATTCTCTGCCTGCCTTTCCCCAGTGCTCTGCAAGCTCTCCAGGACAACATAAAATCTGGGGCTCTGTGCTTTCTTTCGTTCTGAACAAGTGTTACTGTTTTCTGCACAAAAGCGATTCTGCGAAGCAATGTGAACACTTCTGCTTCCCAGGCACAGAGAAGGTGCTAGCAGGGAATTCTCTGCCTGCCTTTCCCCAGTGCTCTGCAAGCTCTCCAGGACAACATAAAATCTGGGGCTCTGTGCTTTCTTTCGTTCTGAACAAGTGTTACTGTTTTCTGCACAAAAGCGATTCTGCGAAGCAATGTGAACACTTGTGCTTCCCAGGCACAGAGAAGGTGCTAGCAGGGAATTCTCTGCCTGCCTTTCCCCAGTGCTCTGCAAGCTCTCCAGGACAACATAAAATCTGGGGCTCTGTGCTTTCTTTCGTTCTGAACAAGTGTTACTGTTTTCTGCACAAAAGCGATTCTGCGAAGCAATATGAACACTTGTGCTTCCCAGGCACAGAGAAGGTGCTAGCAGGGAATTCTCTGCCTGCCTTTCCCCAGTGCTCTGCAAGCTCTCCAGGACAACATAAAATCTGGGGCTCTGTGCTTTCTTTCGTTCTGAACAAGTGTTACTGTTTTCTGCACAAAAGCGATTCTGCGAAGCAATATGAACACTTGTGCTTCCCAGGCACAGAGAAGGTGCTAGCAGGGAATTCTCTGCCTGCCTTTCCCCAGTGCTCTGCAAGCTCTCCAGGACAACATAAAATCTGGGGCTCTGTGCTTTCTTTCGTTCTGAACAAGTGTTACTGTTTTCTGCACAAAAGCGATTCTGCGAAGCAATGTGAACACTTCTGCTTCCCAGGCACAGAGAAGGTGCTAGCAGGGAATTCTCTGCCTGCCTTTCCTCAGTGCTCTGCAAGCTCTCCAGGACAACATAAAATCTGGGGTTCTGTGCTTTCTTTCATTCTGAACAAGTGTTACTGTTTTCTGCACAAAAGCGATTCTGCGAAGCAATGTGAACACTTCTGCTTCCCAGGCACAGAGAAGGTGCTAGCAGGGAATTCTCTGCCTGCCTTTCCCCAGTGCTCTGCAAGCTCTCCAGGACAACATAAAATCTGGGGCTCTGTGCTTTCTTTCGTTCTGAACAAGTGTTACTGTTTTCTGCACAAAAGCGATTCTGCGAAGCAATGTGAACACTTCTGCTTCCCAGGCACAGAGAAGGTGCTAGCAGGGAATTCTCTGCCTGCCTTTCCCCAGTGCTCTGCAAGCTCTCCAGGACAACATAAAATCTGGGGCTCTGTGCTTTCTTTCGTTCTGAACAAGTGTTACTGTTTTCTGCACAAAAGCGATTCTGCGAAGCAATGTGAACACTTCTGCTTCCCAGGCACAGAGAAGGTGCTAGCAGGGAATTCTCTGCCTGCCTTTCCCCAGTGCTCTGCAAGCTCTCCAGGACAACATAAAATCTGGGGCTCTGTGCTTTCTTTCGTTCTGAACAACTGTTACTGTTTTCTGCACAAAAGCGATTCTGCGAAGCAATGTGAACACTTCTGCTTCCCAGGCACAGAGAAGGTGCTAGCAGGGAATTCTCTGCCTGCCTTTCCCCAGTGCTCTGCAAGCTCTCCAGGACAACATAAAATCTGGGGCTCTGTGCTTTCTTTCGTTCTGAACAAGTGTTACTGTTTTCTGCACAAAAGCGATTCTGCGAAGCAATGTGAACACTTCTGCTTCCCAGGCACAGAGAAGGTGCTAGCAGGGAATTCTCTGCCTGCCTTTCCTCAGTGATCTGCAAGCTCTCCAGGACAACATAAAATCTGGGGTTCTGTGCTTTCTTTCATTCTGAACAAGTGTTACTGTTTTCTGCACAAAAGCGATTCTGCGAAGCAATGTGAACACTTCTGCTTCCCAGGCACAGAGAAGGTGCTAGCAGGGAATTCTCTGCCTGCCTTTCCCCAGTGCTCTGCAAGCTCTCCAGGACAACATAAAATCTGGGGCTCTGTGCTTTCTTTCGTTCTGAACAAGTGTTACTGTTTTCTGCACAAAAGCGATTCTGCGAAGCAATGTGAACACTTGTGCTTCCCAGGCACAGAGAAGGTGCTAGCAGGGAATTCTCTGCCTGCCTTTCCCCAGTGCTCTGCAAGCTCTCCAGGACAACATAAAATCTGGGGCTCTGTGCTTTCTTTCGTTCTGAACAAGTGTTACTGTTTTCTGCACAAAAGCGATTCTGCGAAGCAATGTGAACACTTCTGCTTCCCAGGCACAGAGAAGGTGCTAGCAGGGAATTCTCTGCCTGCCTTTCCCCAGTGCTCTGCAAGCTCTCCAGGACAACATAAAATCTGGGGCTCTGTGCTTTCTTTCGTTCTGAACAACTGTTACTGTTTTCTGCACAAAAGCGATTCTGCGAAGCAATGTGAACACTTGTGCTTCCCAGGCACAGAGAAGGTGCTAGCAGGGAATTCTCTGCCTGCCTTTCCCCAGTGCTCTGCAAGCTCTCCAGGACAACATAAAATCTGGGGCTCTGTGCTTTCTTTCGTTCTGAACAAGTGTTACTGTTTTCTGCACAAAAGCGATTCTGCGAAGCAATGTGAACACTTGTGCTTCCCAGGCACAGAGAAGGTGCTAGCAGGGAATTCTCTGCCTGCCTTTCCCCAGTGCTCTGCAAGCTCTCCAGGACAACATAAAATCTGGGGCTCTGTGCTTTCTTTCGTTCTGAACAAGTGTTACTGTTTTCTGCACAAAAGCGATTCTGCGAAGCAATGTGAACAGGCACAGAGAAGGTGCTAGCAGGGAATTCTCTGCCTGCCTTTCCCCAGTGCTCTGCAAGCTCTCCAGGACAACATAAAATCTGGGGCTCTGTGCTTTCTTTCGTTCTGAACAAGTGTTACTGTTTTCTGCACAAAAGCGATTCTGCGAAGCAATGTGAACAGGCACAGAGAAGGTGCTAGCAGGGAATTCTCTGCCTGCCTTTCCCCAGTGCTCTGCAAGCTCTCCAGGACAACAGCAAATCTGGGGCTCTGTGCTTTCTTTCGTTCTGAACAAGTGTTACTGTTTTCTGCACAAAAGCGATTCTGCGAAGCAATGTGAACACTTGTGCTTCCCAGGCACAGAGAAGGTGCTAGCAGGGAATTCTCTGCCTGCCTTTCCCCAGTGCTCTGCAAGCTCTCCAGGACAACATAAAATCTGGGGCTCTGTGCTTTCTTTCGTTCTGAACAAGTGTTACTGTTTTCTGCACAAAAGCGATTCTGCGAAGCAATGTGAACAGGCACAGAGAAGGTGCTAGCAGGGAATTCTCTGCCTGCCTTTCCCCAGTGCTCTGCAAGCTCTCCAGGACAACAGCAAATCTGGGGCTCTGTGCTTTCTTTCGTTCTGAACAAGTGTTACTGTTTTCTGCACAAAAGCGATTCTGCGAAGCAATGTGAACACTTCTGCTTCCCAGGCACAGAGAAGGTGCTAGCAGGGAATTCTCTGCCTGCCTTTCCTCAGTGCTCTGCAAGCTCTCCAGGACAACATAAAATCTGGGGTTCTGTGCTTTCTTTCATTCTGAACAAGTGTTACTGTTTTCTGCACAAAAGCGATTCTGCGAAGCAATGTGAACACTTCTGCTTCCCAGGCACAGAGAAGGTGCTAGCAGGGAATTCTCTGCCTGCCTTTCCCCAGTGCTCTGCAAGCTCTCCAGGACAACATAAAATCTGGGGCTCTGTGCTTTCTTTCGTTCTGAACAAGTGTTACTGTTTTCTGCACAAAAGCGATTCTGCGAAGCAATGTGAACACTTCTGCTTCCCAGGCACAGAGAAGGTGCTAGCAGGGAATTCTCTGCCTGCCTTTCCCCAGTGCTCTGCAAGCTCTCCAGGACAACATAAAATCTGGGGCTCTGTGCTTTCTTTCGTTCTGAACAAGTGTTACTGTTTTCTGCACAAAAGCGATTCTGCGAAGCAATGTGAACACTTCTGCTTCCCAGGCACAGAGAAGGTGCTAGCAGGGAATTCTCTGCCTGCCTTTCCCCAGTGCTCTGCAAGCTCTCCAGGACAACATAAAATCTGGGGCTCTGTGCTTTCTTTCGTTCTGAACAACTGTTACTGTTTTCTGCACAAAAGCGATTCTGCGAAGCAATGTGAACACTTCTGCTTCCCAGGCACAGAGAAGGTGCTAGCAGGGAATTCTCTGCCTGCCTTTCCCCAGTGCTCTGCAAGCTCTCCAGGACAACATAAAATCTGGGGCTCTGTGCTTTCTTTCGTTCTGAACAAGTGTTACTGTTTTCTGCACAAAAGCGATTCTGCGAAGCAATGTGAACACTTCTGCTTCCCAGGCACAGAGAAGGTGCTAGCAGGGAATTCTCTGCCTGCCTTTCCTCAGTGATCTGCAAGCTCTCCAGGACAACATAAAATCTGGGGTTCTGTGCTTTCTTTCATTCTGAACAAGTGTTACTGTTTTCTGCACAAAAGCGATTCTGCGAAGCAATGTGAACACTTCTGCTTCCCAGGCACAGAGAAGGTGCTAGCAGGGAATTCTCTGCCTGCCTTTCCCCAGTGCTCTGCAAGCTCTCCAGGACAACATAAAATCTGGGGCTCTGTGCTTTCTTTCGTTCTGAACAAGTGTTACTGTTTTCTGCACAAAAGCGATTCTGCGAAGCAATGTGAACACTTGTGCTTCCCAGGCACAGAGAAGGTGCTAGCAGGGAATTCTCTGCCTGCCTTTCCCCAGTGCTCTGCAAGCTCTCCAGGACAACATAAAATCTGGGGCTCTGTGCTTTCTTTCGTTCTGAACAAGTGTTACTGTTTTCTGCACAAAAGCGATTCTGCGAAGCAATGTGAACACTTCTGCTTCCCAGGCACAGAGAAGGTGCTAGCAGGGAATTCTCTGCCTGCCTTTCCCCAGTGCTCTGCAAGCTCTCCAGGACAACATAAAATCTGGGGCTCTGTGCTTTCTTTCGTTCTGAACAACTGTTACTGTTTTCTGCACAAAAGCGATTCTGCGAAGCAATGTGAACACTTGTGCTTCCCAGGCACAGAGAAGGTGCTAGCAGGGAATTCTCTGCCTGCCTTTCCCCAGTGCTCTGCAAGCTCTCCAGGACAACATAAAATCTGGGGCTCTGTGCTTTCTTTCGTTCTGAACAAGTGTTACTGTTTTCTGCACAAAAGCGATTCTGCGAAGCAATGTGAACACTTGTGCTTCCCAGGCACAGAGAAGGTGCTAGCAGGGAATTCTCTGCCTGCCTTTCCCCAGTGCTCTGCAAGCTCTCCAGGACAACATAAAATCTGGGGCTCTGTGCTTTCTTTCGTTCTGAACAAGTGTTACTGTTTTCTGCACAAAAGCGATTCTGCGAAGCAATGTGAACAGGCACAGAGAAGGTGCTAGCAGGGAATTCTCTGCCTGCCTTTCCCCAGTGCTCTGCAAGCTCTCCAGGACAACATAAAATCTGGGGCTCTGTGCTTTCTTTCGTTCTGAACAAGTGTTACTGTTTTCTGCACAAAAGCGATTCTGCGAAGCAATGTGAACAGGCACAGAGAAGGTGCTAGCAGGGAATTCTCTGCCTGCCTTTCCCCAGTGCTCTGCAAGCTCTCCAGGACAACAGCAAATCTGGGGCTCTGTGCTTTCTTTCGTTCTGAACAAGTGTTACTGTTTTCTGCACAAAAGCGATTCTGCGAAGCAATGTGAACACTTGTGCTTCCCAGGCACAGAGAAGGTGCTAGCAGGGAATTCTCTGCCTGCCTTTCCCCAGTGCTCTGCAAGCTCTCCAGGACAACATAAAATCTGGGGCTCTGTGCTTTCTTTCGTTCTGAACAAGTGTTACTGTTTTCTGCACAAAAGCGATTCTGCGAAGCAATGTGAACAGGCACAGAGAAGGTGCTAGCAGGGAATTCTCTGCCTGCCTTTCCCCAGTGCTCTGCAAGCTCTCCAGGACAACAGCAAATCTGGGGCTCTGTGCTTTCTTTCGTTCTGAACAAGTGTTACTGTTTTCTGCACAAAAGCGATTCTGCGAAGAAAAGTGAACAGGCACAGAGAAGGTGCTAGCAGGGAATTCTCTGCCTGCCTTCCTCAGTGCTCTGCAAGCTCTCCAGGACAACATAAAATCTGGGGTTCTGTGCTTTCTTTCGTTCTGAACAAGTGTTACTGTTTTCTGCACAAAAGCGATTCTGCGAAGCAATGTGAACACTTGTGCTTCCCAGGCACAGAGAAGGTGCTAGCAGGGAATTCTCTGCCTGCCTTTCCCCAGTGCTCTGCAAGCTCTCCAGGACAACATAAAATCTGGGGCTCTGTGCTTTCTTTCGTTCTGAACAAGTGTTACTGTTTTCTGCACAAAAGCGATTCTGCGAAGCAATGTGAACACTTCTGCTTCCCAGGCACAGAGAAGGTGCTAGCAGGGAATTCTCTGCCTGCCTTTCCCCAGTGCTCTGCAAGCTCTCCAGGACAACATAAAATCTGGGGCTCTGTGCTTTCTTTCGTTCTGAACAAGTGTTACTGTTTTCTGCACAAAAGCGATTCTGCGAAGCAATGTGAACACTTCTGCTTCCCAGGCACAGAGAAGGTGCTAGCAGGGAATTCTCTGCCTGCCTTTCCCCAGTGCTCTGCAAGCTCTCCAGGACAACATAAAATCTGGGGCTCTGTGCTTTCTTTCGTTCTGAACAAGTGTTACTGTTTTCTGCACAAAAGCGATTCTGCGAAGCAATGTGAACACTTCTGCTTCCCAGGCACAGAGAAGGTGCTAGCAGGGAATTCTCTGCCTGCCTTTCCCCAGTGCTCTGCAAGCTCTCCAGGACAACATAAAATCTGGGGCTCTGTGCTTTCTTTCGTTCTGAACAAGTGTTACTGTTTTCTGCACAAAAGCGATTCTGCGAAGCAATGTGAACAGGCACAGAGAAGGTGCTAGCAGGGAATTCTCTGCCTGCCTTTCCCCAGTGCTCTGCAAGCTCTCCAGGACAACATAAAATCTGGGGCTCTGTGCTTTCTTTCGTTCTGAACAAGTGTTACTGTTTTCTGCACAAAAGCGATTCTGCGAAGCAATGTGAACACTTCTGCTTCCCAGGCACAGAGAAGGTGCTAGCAGGGAATTCTCTGCCTGCCTTTCCCCAGTGCTCTGCAAGCTCTCCAGGACAACATAAAATCTGGGGCTCTGTGCTTTCTTTCGTTCTGAACAAGTGTTACTGTTTTCTGCACAAAAGCGATTCTGCGAAGCAATGTGAACAGGCACAGAGAAGGTGCTAGCAGGGAATTCTCTGCCTGCCTTTCCCCAGTGCTCTGCAAGCTCTCCAGGACAACAGCAAATCTGGGGCTCTGTGCTTTCTTTCGTTCTGAACAAGTGTTACTGTTTTCTGCACAAAAGCGATTCTGCGAAGCAATGTGAACACTTGTGCTTCCCAGGCACAGAGAAGGTGCTAGCAGGGAATTCTCTGCCTGCCTTTCCCCAGTGCTCTGCAAGCTCTCCAGGACAACATAAAATCTGGGGCTCTGTGCTTTCTTTCGTTCTGAACAAGTGTTACTGTTTTCTGCACAAAAGCGATTCTGCGAAGCAATGTGAACAGGCACAGAGAAGGTGCTAGCAGGGAATTCTCTGCCTGCCTTTCCCCAGTGCTCTGCAAGCTCTCCAGGACAACAGCAAATCTGGGGCTCTGTGCTTTCTTTCGTTCTGAACAAGTGTTACTGTTTTCTGCACAAAAGCGATTCTGCGAAGAAAAGTGAACAGGCACAGAGAAGGTGCTAGCAGGGAATTCTCTGCCTGCCTTCCTCAGTGCTCTGCAAGCTCTCCAGGACAACATAAAATCTGGGGTTCTGTGCTTTCTTTCGTTCTGAACAAGTGTTACTGTTTTCTGCACAAAAGCGATTCTGCGAAGCAATGTGAACACTTGTGCTTCCCAGGCACAGAGAAGGTGCTAGCAGGGAATTCTCTGCCTGCCTTTCCCCAGTGCTCTGCAAGCTCTCCAGGACAACATAAAATCTGGGGCTCTGTGCTTTCTTTCGTTCTGAACAAGTGTTACTGTTTTCTGCACAAAAGCGATTCTGCGAAGCAATGTGAACACTTGTGCTTCCCAGGCACAGAGAAGGTGCTAGCAGGGAATTCTCTGCCTGCCTTTCCCCAGTGCTCTGCAAGCTCTCCAGGACAACATAAAATCTGGGGCTCTGTGCTTTCTTTCGTTCTGAACAAGTGTTACTGTTTTCTGCACAAAAGCGATTCTGCGAAGCAATGTGAACACTTCTGCTTCCCAGGCACAGAGAAGGTGCTAGCAGGGAATTCTCTGCCTGCCTTTCCCCAGTGCTCTGCAAGCTCTCCAGGACAACATAAAATCTGGGGCTCTGTGCTTTCTTTCGTTCTGAACAAGTGTTACTGTTTTCTGCACAAAAGCGATTCTGCGAAGCAATGTGAACACTTCTGCTTCCCAGGCACAGAGAAGGTGCTAGCAGGGAATTCTCTGCCTGCCTTTCCCCAGTGCTCTGCAAGCTCTCCAGGACAACATAAAATCTGGGGCTCTGTGCTTTCTTTCGTTCTGAACAAGTGTTACTGTTTTCTGCACAAAAGCGATTCTGCGAAGCAATGTGAACACTTGTGCTTCCCAGGCACAGAGAAGGTGCTAGCAGGGAATTCTCTGCCTGCCTTTCCCCAGTGCTCTGCAAGCTCTCCAGGACAACATAAAATCTGGGGCTCTGTGCTTTCTTTCGTTCTGAACAAGTGTTACTGTTTTCTGCACAAAAGCGATTCTGCGAAGCAATATGAACACTTGTGCTTCCCAGGCACAGAGAAGGTGCTAGCAGGGAATTCTCTGCCTGCCTTTCCCCAGTGCTCTGCAAGCTCTCCAGGACAACATAAAATCTGGGGCTCTGTGCTTTCTTTCGTTCTGAACAAGTGTTACTGTTTTCTGCACAAAAGCGATTCTGCGAAGCAATATGAACACTTGTGCTTCCCAGGCACAGAGAAGGTGCTAGCAGGGAATTCTCTGCCTGCCTTTCCCCAGTGCTCTGCAAGCTCTCCAGGACAACATAAAATCTGGGGCTCTGTGCTTTCTTTCGTTCTGAACAAGTGTTACTGTTTTCTGCACAAAAGCGATTCTGCGAAGCAATGTGAACACTTCTGCTTCCCAGGCACAGAGAAGGTGCTAGCAGGGAATTCTCTGCCTGCCTTTCCTCAGTGCTCTGCAAGCTCTCCAGGACAACATAAAATCTGGGGTTCTGTGCTTTCTTTCATTCTGAACAAGTGTTACTGTTTTCTGCACAAAAGCGATTCTGCGAAGCAATGTGAACACTTCTGCTTCCCAGGCACAGAGAAGGTGCTAGCAGGGAATTCTCTGCCTGCCTTTCCCCAGTGCTCTGCAAGCTCTCCAGGACAACATAAAATCTGGGGCTCTGTGCTTTCTTTCGTTCTGAACAAGTGTTACTGTTTTCTGCACAAAAGCGATTCTGCGAAGCAATGTGAACACTTCTGCTTCCCAGGCACAGAGAAGGTGCTAGCAGGGAATTCTCTGCCTGCCTTTCCCCAGTGCTCTGCAAGCTCTCCAGGACAACATAAAATCTGGGGCTCTGTGCTTTCTTTCGTTCTGAACAACTGTTACTGTTTTCTGCACAAAAGCGATTCTGCGAAGCAATGTGAACACTTCTGCTTCCCAGGCACAGAGAAGGTGCTAGCAGGGAATTCTCTGCCTGCCTTTCCCCAGTGCTCTGCAAGCTCTCCAGGACAACATAAAATCTGGGGCTCTGTGCTTTCTTTCGTTCTGAACAAGTGTTACTGTTTTCTGCACAAAAGCGATTCTGCGAAGCAATGTGAACACTTCTGCTTCCCAGGCACAGAGAAGGTGCTAGCAGGGAATTCTCTGCCTGCCTTTCCTCAGTGATCTGCAAGCTCTCCAGGACAACATAAAATCTGGGGTTCTGTGCTTTCTTTCATTCTGAACAAGTGTTACTGTTTTCTGCACAAAAGCGATTCTGCGAAGCAATGTGAACACTTGTGCTTCCCAGGCACAGAGAAGGTGCTAGCAGGGAATTCTCTGCCTGCCTTTCCCCAGTGCTCTGCAAGCTCTCCAGGACAACATAAAATCTGGGGCTCTGTGCTTTCTTTCGTTCTGAACAAGTGTTACTGTTTTCTGCACAAAAGCGATTCTGCGAAGCAATGTGAACACTTGTGCTTCCCAGGCACAGAGAAGGTGCTAGCAGGGAATTCTCTGCCTGCCTTTCCCCAGTGCTCTGCAAGCTCTCCAGGACAACATAAAATCTGGGGCTCTGTGCTTTCTTTCGTTCTGAACAAGTGTTACTGTTTTCTGCACAAAAGCGATTCTGCGAAGCAATGTGAACACTTCTGCTTCCCAGGCACAGAGAAGGTGCTAGCAGGGAATTCTCTGCCTGCCTTTCCCCAGTGCTCTGCAAGCTCTCCAGGACAACATAAAATCTGGGGCTCTGTGCTTTCTTTCGTTCTGAACAACTGTTACTGTTTTCTGCACAAAAGCGATTCTGCGAAGCAATGTGAACACTTGTGCTTCCCAGGCACAGAGAAGGTGCTAGCAGGGAATTCTCTGCCTGCCTTTCCCCAGTGCTCTGCAAGCTCTCCAGGACAACATAAAATCTGGGGCTCTGTGCTTTCTTTCGTTCTGAACAAGTGTTACTGTTTTCTGCACAAAAGCGATTCTGCGAAGCAATGTGAACACTTCTGCTTCCCAGGCACAGAGAAGGTGCTAGCAGGGAATTCTCTGCCTGCCTTTCCCCAGTGCTCTGCAAGCTCTCCAGGACAACATAAAATCTGGGGCTCTGTGCTTTCTTTCGTTCTGAACAAGTGTTACTGTTTTCTGCACAAAAGCGATTCTGCGAAGCAATGTGAACAGGCACAGAGAAGGTGCTAGCAGGGAATTCTCTGCCTGCCTTTCCCCAGTGCTCTGCAAGCTCTCCAGGACAACATAAAATCTGGAGCTCTGTGCTTTCTTTCGTTCTGAACAAGTGTTACTGTTTTCTGCACAAAAGCGATTCTGCGAAGCAATGTGAACACTTGTGCTTCCCAGGCACAGAGAAGGTGCTAGCAGGGAATTCTCTGCCTGCCTTTCCCCAGTGCTCTGCAAGCTCTCCAGGACAACATAAAATCTGGGGCTCTGTGCTTTCTTTCGTTCTGAACAAGTGTTACTGTTTTCTGCACAAAAGCGATTCTGCGAAGCAATGTGAACAGGCACAGAGAAGGTGCTAGCAGGGAATTCTCTGCCTGCCTTTCCCCAGTGCTCTGCAAGCTCTCCAGGACAACAGCAAATCTGGGGCTCTGTGCTTTCTTTCGTTCTGAACAAGTGTTACTGTTTTCTGCACAAAAGCGATTCTGCGAAGCAATGTGAACACTTCTGCTTCCCAGGCACAGAGAAGGTGCTAGCAGGGAATTCTCTGCCTGCCTTTCCCCAGTGCTCTGCAAGCTCTCCAGGACAACATAAAATCTGGGGCTCTGTGCTTTCTTTCGTTCTGAACAAGTGTTACTGTTTTCTGCACAAAAGCGATTCTGCGAAGCAATGTGAACAGGCACAGAGAAGGTGCTAGCAGGGAATTCTCTGCCTGCCTTTCCCCAGTGCTCTGCAAGCTCTCCAGGACAACAGCAAATCTGGGGCTCTGTGCTTTCTTTCGTTCTGAACAAGTGTTACTGTTTTCTGCACAAAAGCGATTCTGCGAAGAAAAGTGAACAGGCACAGAGAAGGTGCTAGCAGGGAATTCTCTGCCTGCCTTCCTCAGTGCTCTGCAAGCTCTCCAGGACAACATAAAATCTGGGGTTCTGTGCTTTCTTTCGTTCTGAACAAGTGTTACTGTTTTCTGCACAAAAGCGATTCTGCGAAGCAATGTGAACACTTGTGCTTCCCAGGCACAGAGAAGGTGCTAGCAGGGAATTCTCTGCCTGCCTTTCCCCAGTGCTCTGCAAGCTCTCCAGGACAACATAAAATCTGGGGCTCTGTGCTTTCTTTCGTTCTGAACAAGTGTTACTGTTTTCTGCACAAAAGCGATTCTGCGAAGCAATGTGAACACTTGTGCTTCCCAGGCACAGAGAAGGTGCTAGCAGGGAATTCTCTGCCTGCCTTTCCCCAGTGCTCTGCAAGCTCTCCAGGACAACATAAAATCTGGGGCTCTGTGCTTTCTTTCGTTCTGAACAAGTGTTACTGTTTTCTGCACAAAAGCGATTCTGCGAAGCAATGTGAACACTTCTGCTTCCCAGGCACAGAGAAGGTGCTAGCAGGGAATTCTCTGCCTGCCTTTCCCCAGTGCTCTGCAAGCTCTCCAGGACAACAGCAAATCTGGGGCTCTGTGCTTTCTTTCGTTCTGAACAAGTGTTACTGTTTTCTGCACAAAAGCGATTCTGCGAAGCAATGTGAACACTTCTGCTTCCCAGGCACAGAGAAGGTGCTAGCAGGGAATTCTCTGCCTGCCTTTCCCCAGTGCTCTGCAAGCTCTCCAGGACAACATAAAATCTGGGGCTCTGTGCTTTCTTTCGTTCTGAACAAGTGTTACTGTTTTCTGCACAAAAGCGATTCTGCGAAGCAATATGAACACTTGTGCTTCCCAGGCACAGAGAAGGTGCTAGCAGGGAATTCTCTGCCTGCCTTTCCCCAGTGCTCTGCAAGCTCTCCAGGACAACATAAAATCTGGGGCTCTGTGCTTTCTTTCGTTCTGAACAAGTGTTACTGTTTTCTGCACAAAAGCGATTCTGCGAAGCAATATGAACACTTGTGCTTCCCAGGCACAGAGAAGGTGCTAGCAGGGAATTCTCTGCCTGCCTTTCCCCAGTGCTCTGCAAGCTCTCCAGGACAACATAAAATCTGGGGCTCTGTGCTTTCTTTCGTTCTGAACAAGTGTTACTGTTTTCTGCACAAAAGCGATTCTGCGAAGCAATGTGAACACTTCTGCTTCCCAGGCACAGAGAAGGTGCTAGCAGGGAATTCTCTGCCTGCCTTTCCCCAGTGCTCTGCAAGCTCTCCAGGACAACATAAAATCTGGGGCTCTGTGCTTTCTTTCGTTCTGAACAAGTGTTACTGTTTTCTGCACAAAAGCGATTCTGCGAAGCAATGTGAACAGGCACAGAGAAGGTGCTAGCAGGGAATTCTCTGCCTGCCTTTCCCCAGTGCTCTGCAAGCTCTCCAGGACAACAGCAAATCTGGGGCTCTGTGCTTTCTTTCGTTCTGAACAAGTGTTACTGTTTTCTGCACAAAAGCGATTCTGCGAAGAAAAGTGAACAGGCACAGAGAAGGTGCTAGCAGGGAATTCTCTGCCTGCCTTCCTCAGTGCTCTGCAAGCTCTCCAGGACAACATAAAATCTGGGGTTCTGTGCTTTCTTTCGTTCTGAACAAGTGTTACTGTTTTCTGCACAAAAGCGATTCTGCGAAGCAATGTGAACAGGCACAGAGAAGGTGCTAGCAGGGAATTCTCTGCCTGCCTTTCCCCAGTGCTCTGCAAGCTCTCCAGGACAACATAAAATCTGGGGCTCTGTGCTTTCTTTCGTTCTGAACAAGTGTTACTGTTTTCTGCACAAAAGCGATTCTGCGAAGCAATGTGAACACTTCTGCTTCCCAGGCACAGAGAAGGTGCTAGCAGGGAATTCTCTGCCTGCCTTTCCCCAGTGCTCTGCAAGCTCTCCAGGACAACATAAAATCTGGGGCTCTGTGCTTTCTTTCGTTCTGAACAACTGTTACTGTTTTCTGCACAAAAGCGATTCTGCGAAGCAATGTGAACAGGCACAGAGAAGGTGCTAGCAGGGAATTCTCTGCCTGCCTTTCCCCAGTGCTCTGCAAGCTCTCCAGGACAACAGCAAATCTGGGGCTCTGTGCTTTCTTTCGTTCTGAACAAGTGTTACTGTTTTCTGCACAAAAGCGATTCTGCGAAGAAAAGTGAACAGGCACAGAGAAGGTGCTAGCAGGGAATTCTCTGCCTGCCTTCCTCAGTGCTCTGCAAGCTCTCCAGGACAACATAAAATCTGGGGTTCTGTGCTTTCTTTCGTTCTGAACAAGTGTTACTGTTTTCTGCACAAAAGCGATTCTGCGAAGCAATGTGAACACTTGTGCTTCCCAGGCACAGAGAAGGTGCTAGCAGGGAATTCTCTGCCTGCCTTTCCCCAGTGCTCTGCAAGCTCTCCAGGACAACATAAAATCTGGGGCTCTGTGCTTTCTTTCGTTCTGAACAACTGTTACTGTTTTCTGCACAAAAGCGATTCTGCGAAGCAATGTGAACACTTGTGCTTCCCAGGCACAGAGAAGGTGCTAGCAGGGAATTCTCTGCCTGCCTTTCCCCAGTGCTCTGCAAGCTCTCCAGGACAACATAAAATCTGGGGCTCTGTGCTTTCTTTCGTTCTGAACAAGTGTTACTGTTTTCTGCACAAAAGCGATTCTGCGAAGCAATGTGAACACTTGTGCTTCCCAGGCACAGAGAAGGTGCTAGCAGGGAATTCTCTGCCTGCCTTTCCCCAGTGCTCTGCAAGCTCTCCAGGACAACATAAAATCTGGGGCTCTGTGCTTTCTTTCGTTCTGAACAAGTGTTACTGTTTTCTGCACAAAAGCGATTCTGCGAAGCAATGTGAACACTTCTGCTTCCCAGGCACAGAGAAGGTGCTAGCAGGGAATTCTCTGCCTGCCTTTCCCCAGTGCTCTGCAAGCTCTCCAGGACAACATAAAATCTGGGGCTCTGTGCTTTCTTTCGTTCTGAACAACTGTTACTGCTTTCTGCACAAAAGCGATTCTGCGAAGCAATGTGAACACTTCTGCTTCCCAGGCACAGAGAAGGTGCTAGCAGGGAATTCTCTGCCTGCCTTTCCCCAGTGCTCTGCAAGCTCTCCAGGACAACAGCAAATCTGGGGCTCTGTGCTTTCTTTCGTTCTGAACAAGTGTTACTGTTTTCTGCACAAAAGCGATTCTGCGAAGCAATGTGAACACTTCTGCTTCCCAGGCACAGAGAAGGTGCTAGCAGGGAATTCTCTGCCTGCCTTTCCCCAGTGCTCTGCAAGCTCTCCAGGACAACATAAAATCTGGGGCTCTGTGCTTTCTTTCGTTCTGAACAACTGTTACTGTTTTCTGCACAAAAGCGATTCTGCGAAGCAATGTGAACACTTCTGCTTCCCAGGCACAGAGAAGGTGCTAGCAGGGAATTCTCTGCCTGCCTTTCCCCAGTGCTCTGCAAGCTCTCCAGGACAACATAAAATCTGGGGCTCTGTGCTTTCTTTCGTTCTGAACAAGTGTTACTGTTTTCTGCACAAAAGCGATTCTGCGAAGCAATGTGAACAGGCACAGAGAAGGTGCTAGCAGGGAATTCTCTGCCTGCCTTTCCCCAGTGCTCTGCAAGCTCTCCAGGACAACATAAAATCTGGGGCTCTGTGCTTTCTTTCGTTCTGAACAAGTGTTACTGTTTTCTGCACAAAAGCGATTCTGCGAAGCAATGTGAACACTTGTGCTTCCCAGGCACAGAGAAGGTGCTAGCAGGGAATTCTCTGCCTGCCTTTCCTCAGTGCTCTGCAAGCTCTCCAGGACAACATAAAATCTGGGGCTCTGTGCTTTCTTTCGTTCTGAACAAGTGTTACTGTTTTCTGCACAAAAGCGATTCTGCGAAGCAATGTGAACACTTCTGCTTCCCAGGCACAGAGAAGGTGCTAGCAGGGAATTCTCTGCCTGCCTTTCCCCAGTGCTCTGCAAGCTCTCCAGGACAACATAAAATCTGGGGCTCTGTGCTTTCTTTCGTTCTGAACAAGTGTTACTGTTTTCTGCACAAAAGCGATTCTGCGAAGCAATGTGAACACTTCTGCTTCCCAGGCACAGAGAAGGTGCTAGCAGGGAATTCTCTGCCTGCCTTTCCCCAGTGCTCTGCAAGCTCTCCAGGACAACATAAAATCTGGGGCTCTGTGCTTTCTTTCGTTCTGAACAAGTGTTACTGTTTTCTGCACAAAAGCGATTCTGCGAAGCAATGTGAACACTTCTGCTTCCCAGGCACAGAGAAGGTGCTAGCAGGGAATTCTCTGCCTGCCTTTCCTCAGTGATCTGCAAGCTCTCCAGGACAACATAAAATCTGGGGTTCTGTGCTTTCTTTCATTCTGAACAAGTGTTACTGTTTTCTGCACAAAAGCGATTCTGCGAAGCAATGTGAACACTTCTGCTTCCCAGGCACAGAGAAGGTGCTAGCAGGGAATTCTCTGCCTGCCTTTCCCCAGTGCTCTGCAAGCTCTCCAGGACAACATAAAATCTGGGGCTCTGTGCTTTCTTTCGTTCTGAACAAGTGTTACTGTTTTCTGCACAAAAGCGATTCTGCGAAGCAATGTGAACACTTCTGCTTCCCAGGCACAGAGAAGGTGCTAGCAGGGAATTCTCTGCCTGCCTTTCCCCAGTGCTCTGCAAGCTCTCCAGGACAACATAAAATCTGGGGCTCTGTGCTTTCTTTCGTTCTGAACAACTGTTACTGTTTTCTGCACAAAAGCGATTCTGCGAAGCAAAGTGAACACTTGTGCTTCCCAGGCACAGAGAAGGTGCTAGCAGGGAATTCTCTGCCTGCCTTTCCCCAGTGCTCTGCAAGCTCTCCAGGACAACATAAAATCTGGGGCTCTGTGCTTTCTTTCGTTCTGAACAAGTGTTACTGTTTTCTGCACAAAAGCGATTCTGCGAAGCAATGTGAACAGGCACAGAGAAGGTGCTAGCAGGGAATTCTCTGCCTGCCTTTCCCCAGTGCTCTGCAAGCTCTCCAGGACAACAGCAAATCTGGGGCTCTGTGCTTTCTTTCGTTCTGAACAAGTGTTACTGTTAACTGCACAAAAGCGATTCTGCGAAGCAATGTGAACACTTGTGCTTCCCAGGCACAGAGAAGGTGCTAGCAGGGAATTCTCTGCCTGCCTTTCCCCAGTGCTCTGCAAGCTCTCCAGGACAACATAAAATCTGGGGCTCTGTGCTTTCTTTCGTTCTGAACAAGTGTTACTGTTTTCTGCACAAAAGCGATTCTGCGAAGCAATGTGAACAGGCACAGAGAAGGTGCTAGCAGGGAATTCTCTGCCTGCCTTTCCCCAGTGCTCTGCAAGCTCTCCAGGACAACAGCAAATCTGGGGCTCTGTGCTTTCTTTCGTTCTGAACAAGTGTTACTGTTTTCTGCACAAAAGCGATTCTGCGAAGAAAAGTGAACAGGCACAGAGAAGGTGCTAGCAGGGAATTCTCTGCCTGCCTTCCTCAGTGCTCTGCAAGCTCTCCAGGACAACATAAAATCTGGGGTTCTGTGCTTTCTTTCGTTCTGAACAAGTGTTACTGTTTTCTGCACAAAAGCGATTCTGCGAAGCAATGTGAACACTTGTGCTTCCCAGGCACAGAGAAGGTGCTAGCAGGGAATTCTCTGCCTGCCTTTCCCCAGTGCTCTGCAAGCTCTCCAGGACAACATAAAATCTGGGGCTCTGTGCTTTCTTTCGTTCTGAACAAGTGTTACTGTTTTCTGCACAAAAGCGATTCTGCGAAGCAATGTGAACACTTGTGCTTCCCAGGCACAGAGAAGGTGCTAGCAGGGAATTCTCTGCCTGCCTTTCCCCAGTGCTCTGCAAGCTCTCCAGGACAACATAAAATCTGGGGCTCTGTGCTTTCTTTCGTTCTGAACAAGTGTTACTGTTTTCTGCACAAAAGCGATTCTGCGAAGCAATGTGAACACTTCTGCTTCCCAGGCACAGAGAAGGTGCTAGCAGGGAATTCTCTGCCTGCCTTTCCCCAGTGCTCTGCAAGCTCTCCAGGACAACATAAAATCTGGGGCTCTGTGCTTTCTTTCGTTCTGAACAAGTGTTACTGTTTTCTGCACAAAAGCGATTCTGCGAAGCAATGTGAACACTTCTGCTTCCCAGGCACAGAGAAGGTGCTAGCAGGGAATTCTCTGCCTGCCTTTCCCCAGTGCTCTGCAAGCTCTCCAGGACAACATAAAATCTGGGGCTCTGTGCTTTCTTTCGTTCTGAACAAGTGTTACTGTTTTCTGCACAAAAGCGATTCTGCGAAGCAATGTGAACACTTGTGCTTCCCAGGCACAGAGAAGGTGCTAGCAGGGAATTCTCTGCCTGCCTTTCCCCAGTGCTCTGCAAGCTCTCCAGGACAACATAAAATCTGGGGCTCTGTGCTTTCTTTCGTTCTGAACAAGTGTTACTGTTTTCTGCACAAAAGCGATTCTGCGAAGCAATATGAACACTTGTGCTTCCCAGGCACAGAGAAGGTGCTAGCAGGGAATTCTCTGCCTGCCTTTCCCCAGTGCTCTGCAAGCTCTCCAGGACAACATAAAATCTGGGGCTCTGTGCTTTCTTTCGTTCTGAACAAGTGTTACTGTTTTCTGCACAAAAGCGATTCTGCGAAGCAATATGAACACTTGTGCTTCCCAGGCACAGAGAAGGTGCTAGCAGGGAATTCTCTGCCTGCCTTTCCCCAGTGCTCTGCAAGCTCTCCAGGACAACATAAAATCTGGGGCTCTGTGCTTTCTTTCGTTCTGAACAAGTGTTACTGTTTTCTGCACAAAAGCGATTCTGCGAAGCAATGTGAACACTTCTGCTTCCCAGGCACAGAGAAGGTGCTAGCAGGGAATTCTCTGCCTGCCTTTCCTCAGTGCTCTGCAAGCTCTCCAGGACAACATAAAATCTGGGGTTCTGTGCTTTCTTTCATTCTGAACAAGTGTTACTGTTTTCTGCACAAAAGCGATTCTGCGAAGCAATGTGAACACTTCTGCTTCCCAGGCACAGAGAAGGTGCTAGCAGGGAATTCTCTGCCTGCCTTTCCCCAGTGCTCTGCAAGCTCTCCAGGACAACATAAAATCTGGGGCTCTGTGCTTTCTTTCGTTCTGAACAAGTGTTACTGTTTTCTGCACAAAAGCGATTCTGCGAAGCAATGTGAACACTTCTGCTTCCCAGGCACAGAGAAGGTGCTAGCAGGGAATTCTCTGCCTGCCTTTCCCCAGTGCTCTGCAAGCTCTCCAGGACAACATAAAATCTGGGGCTCTGTGCTTTCTTTCGTTCTGAACAAGTGTTACTGTTTTCTGCACAAAAGCGATTCTGCGAAGCAATGTGAACACTTCTGCTTCCCAGGCACAGAGAAGGTGCTAGCAGGGAATTCTCTGCCTGCCTTTCCCCAGTGCTCTGCAAGCTCTCCAGGACAACATAAAATCTGGGGCTCTGTGCTTTCTTTCGTTCTGAACAACTGTTACTGTTTTCTGCACAAAAGCGATTCTGCGAAGCAATGTGAACACTTCTGCTTCCCAGGCACAGAGAAGGTGCTAGCAGGGAATTCTCTGCCTGCCTTTCCCCAGTGCTCTGCAAGCTCTCCAGGACAACATAAAATCTGGGGCTCTGTGCTTTCTTTCGTTCTGAACAAGTGTTACTGTTTTCTGCACAAAAGCGATTCTGCGAAGCAATGTGAACACTTCTGCTTCCCAGGCACAGAGAAGGTGCTAGCAGGGAATTCTCTGCCTGCCTTTCCTCAGTGATCTGCAAGCTCTCCAGGACAACATAAAATCTGGGGTTCTGTGCTTTCTTTCATTCTGAACAAGTGTTACTGTTTTCTGCACAAAAGCGATTCTGCGAAGCAATGTGAACACTTGTGCTTCCCAGGCACAGAGAAGGTGCTAGCAGGGAATTCTCTGCCTGCCTTTCCCCAGTGCTCTGCAAGCTCTCCAGGACAACATAAAATCTGGGGCTCTGTGCTTTCTTTCGTTCTGAACAAGTGTTACTGTTTTCTGCACAAAAGCGATTCTGCGAAGCAATGTGAACACTTGTGCTTCCCAGGCACAGAGAAGGTGCTAGCAGGGAATTCTCTGCCTGCCTTTCCCCAGTGCTCTGCAAGCTCTCCAGGACAACATAAAATCTGGGGCTCTGTGCTTTCTTTCGTTCTGAACAAGTGTTACTGTTTTCTGCACAAAAGCGATTCTGCGAAGCAATGTGAACACTTCTGCTTCCCAGGCACAGAGAAGGTGCTAGCAGGGAATTCTCTGCCTGCCTTTCCCCAGTGCTCTGCAAGCTCTCCAGGACAACATAAAATCTGGGGCTCTGTGCTTTCTTTCGTTCTGAACAACTGTTACTGTTTTCTGCACAAAAGCGATTCTGCGAAGCAATGTGAACACTTGTGCTTCCCAGGCACAGAGAAGGTGCTAGCAGGGAATTCTCTGCCTGCCTTTCCCCAGTGCTCTGCAAGCTCTCCAGGACAACATAAAATCTGGGGCTCTGTGCTTTCTTTCGTTCTGAACAAGTGTTACTGTTTTCTGCACAAAAGCGATTCTGCGAAGCAATGTGAACACTTCTGCTTCCCAGGCACAGAGAAGGTGCTAGCAGGGAATTCTCTGCCTGCCTTTCCCCAGTGCTCTGCAAGCTCTCCAGGACAACATAAAATCTGGGGCTCTGTGCTTTCTTTCGTTCTGAACAAGTGTTACTGTTTTCTGCACAAAAGCGATTCTGCGAAGCAATGTGAACAGGCACAGAGAAGGTGCTAGCAGGGAATTCTCTGCCTGCCTTTCCCCAGTGCTCTGCAAGCTCTCCAGGACAACATAAAATCTGGAGCTCTGTGCTTTCTTTCGTTCTGAACAAGTGTTACTGTTTTCTGCACAAAAGCGATTCTGCGAAGCAATGTGAACACTTGTGCTTCCCAGGCACAGAGAAGGTGCTAGCAGGGAATTCTCTGCCTGCCTTTCCCCAGTGCTCTGCAAGCTCTCCAGGACAACATAAAATCTGGGGCTCTGTGCTTTCTTTCGTTCTGAACAAGTGTTACTGTTTTCTGCACAAAAGCGATTCTGCGAAGCAATGTGAACAGGCACAGAGAAGGTGCTAGCAGGGAATTCTCTGCCTGCCTTTCCCCAGTGCTCTGCAAGCTCTCCAGGACAACAGCAAATCTGGGGCTCTGTGCTTTCTTTCGTTCTGAACAAGTGTTACTGTTTTCTGCACAAAAGCGATTCTGCGAAGCAATGTGAACACTTCTGCTTCCCAGGCACAGAGAAGGTGCTAGCAGGGAATTCTCTGCCTGCCTTTCCCCAGTGCTCTGCAAGCTCTCCAGGACAACATAAAATCTGGGGCTCTGTGCTTTCTTTCGTTCTGAACAAGTGTTACTGTTTTCTGCACAAAAGCGATTCTGCGAAGCAATGTGAACAGGCACAGAGAAGGTGCTAGCAGGGAATTCTCTGCCTGCCTTTCCCCAGTGCTCTGCAAGCTCTCCAGGACAACAGCAAATCTGGGGCTCTGTGCTTTCTTTCGTTCTGAACAAGTGTTACTGTTTTCTGCACAAAAGCGATTCTGCGAAGAAAAGTGAACAGGCACAGAGAAGGTGCTAGCAGGGAATTCTCTGCCTGCCTTCCTCAGTGCTCTGCAAGCTCTCCAGGACAACATAAAATCTGGGGTTCTGTGCTTTCTTTCGTTCTGAACAAGTGTTACTGTTTTCTGCACAAAAGCGATTCTGCGAAGCAATGTGAACACTTGTGCTTCCCAGGCACAGAGAAGGTGCTAGCAGGGAATTCTCTGCCTGCCTTTCCCCAGTGCTCTGCAAGCTCTCCAGGACAACATAAAATCTGGGGCTCTGTGCTTTCTTTCGTTCTGAACAAGTGTTACTGTTTTCTGCACAAAAGCGATTCTGCGAAGCAATGTGAACACTTGTGCTTCCCAGGCACAGAGAAGGTGCTAGCAGGGAATTCTCTGCCTGCCTTTCCCCAGTGCTCTGCAAGCTCTCCAGGACAACATAAAATCTGGGGCTCTGTGCTTTCTTTCGTTCTGAACAAGTGTTACTGTTTTCTGCACAAAAGCGATTCTGCGAAGCAATGTGAACACTTCTGCTTCCCAGGCACAGAGAAGGTGCTAGCAGGGAATTCTCTGCCTGCCTTTCCCCAGTGCTCTGCAAGCTCTCCAGGACAACATAAAATCTGGGGCTCTGTGCTTTCTTTCGTTCTGAACAAGTGTTACTGTTTTCTGCACAAAAGCGATTCTGCGAAGCAATGTGAACACTTCTGCTTCCCAGGCACAGAGAAGGTGCTAGCAGGGAATTCTCTGCCTGCCTTTCCCCAGTGCTCTGCAAGCTCTCCAGGACAACATAAAATCTGGGGCTCTGTGCTTTCTTTCGTTCTGAACAAGTGTTACTGTTTTCTGCACAAAAGCGATTCTGCGAAGCAATATGAACACTTGTGCTTCCCAGGCACAGAGAAGGTGCTAGCAGGGAATTCTCTGCCTGCCTTTCCCCAGTGCTCTGCAAGCTCTCCAGGACAACATAAAATCTGGGGCTCTGTGCTTTCTTTCGTTCTGAACAAGTGTTACTGTTTTCTGCACAAAAGCGATTCTGCGAAGCAATATGAACACTTGTGCTTCCCAGGCACAGAGAAGGTGCTAGCAGGGAATTCTCTGCCTGCCTTTCCCCAGTGCTCTGCAAGCTCTCCAGGACAACATAAAATCTGGGGCTCTGTGCTTTCTTTCGTTCTGAACAAGTGTTACTGTTTTCTGCACAAAAGCGATTCTGCGAAGCAATGTGAACACTTCTGCTTCCCAGGCACAGAGAAGGTGCTAGCAGGGAATTCTCTGCCTGCCTTTCCCCAGTGCTCTGCAAGCTCTCCAGGACAACATAAAATCTGGGGCTCTGTGCTTTCTTTCGTTCTGAACAAGTGTTACTGTTTTCTGCACAAAAGCGATTCTGCGAAGCAATGTGAACAGGCACAGAGAAGGTGCTAGCAGGGAATTCTCTGCCTGCCTTTCCCCAGTGCTCTGCAAGCTCTCCAGGACAACAGCAAATCTGGGGCTCTGTGCTTTCTTTCGTTCTGAACAAGTGTTACTGTTTTCTGCACAAAAGCGATTCTGCGAAGAAAAGTGAACAGGCACAGAGAAGGTGCTAGCAGGGAATTCTCTGCCTGCCTTCCTCAGTGCTCTGCAAGCTCTCCAGGACAACATAAAATCTGGGGTTCTGTGCTTTCTTTCGTTCTGAACAAGTGTTACTGTTTTCTGCACAAAAGCGATTCTGCGAAGCAATGTGAACAGGCACAGAGAAGGTGCTAGCAGGGAATTCTCTGCCTGCCTTTCCCCAGTGCTCTGCAAGCTCTCCAGGACAACATAAAATCTGGGGCTCTGTGCTTTCTTTCGTTCTGAACAAGTGTTACTGTTTTCTGCACAAAAGCGATTCTGCGAAGCAATGTGAACACTTCTGCTTCCCAGGCACAGAGAAGGTGCTAGCAGGGAATTCTCTGCCTGCCTTTCCCCAGTGCTCTGCAAGCTCTCCAGGACAACATAAAATCTGGGGCTCTGTGCTTTCTTTCGTTCTGAACAACTGTTACTGTTTTCTGCACAAAAGCGATTCTGCGAAGCAATGTGAACAGGCACAGAGAAGGTGCTAGCAGGGAATTCTCTGCCTGCCTTTCCCCAGTGCTCTGCAAGCTCTCCAGGACAACAGCAAATCTGGGGCTCTGTGCTTTCTTTCGTTCTGAACAAGTGTTACTGTTTTCTGCACAAAAGCGATTCTGCGAAGAAAAGTGAACAGGCACAGAGAAGGTGCTAGCAGGGAATTCTCTGCCTGCCTTCCTCAGTGCTCTGCAAGCTCTCCAGGACAACATAAAATCTGGGGTTCTGTGCTTTCTTTCGTTCTGAACAAGTGTTACTGTTTTCTGCACAAAAGCGATTCTGCGAAGCAATGTGAACACTTGTGCTTCCCAGGCACAGAGAAGGTGCTAGCAGGGAATTCTCTGCCTGCCTTTCCCCAGTGCTCTGCAAGCTCTCCAGGACAACATAAAATCTGGGGCTCTGTGCTTTCTTTCGTTCTGAACAACTGTTACTGTTTTCTGCACAAAAGCGATTCTGCGAAGCAATGTGAACACTTCTGCTTCCCAGGCACAGAGAAGGTGCTAGCAGGGAATTCTCTGCCTGCCTTTCCCCAGTGCTCTGCAAGCTCTCCAGGACAACATAAAATCTGGGGCTCTGTGCTTTCTTTCGTTCTGAACAAGTGTTACTGTTTTCTGCACAAAAGCGATTCTGCGAAGCAATGTGAACACTTGTGCTTCCCAGGCACAGAGAAGGTGCTAGCAGGGAATTCTCTGCCTGCCTTTCCCCAGTGCTCTGCAAGCTCTCCAGGACAACATAAAATCTGGGGCTCTGTGCTTTCTTTCGTTCTGAACAAGTGTTACTGTTTTCTGCACAAAAGCGATTCTGCGAAGCAATGTGAACACTTCTGCTTCCCAGGCACAGAGAAGGTGCTAGCAGGGAATTCTCTGCCTGCCTTTCCCCAGTGCTCTGCAAGCTCTCCAGGACAACATAAAATCTGGGGCTCTGTGCTTTCTTTCGTTCTGAACAACTGTTACTGCTTTCTGCACAAAAGCGATTCTGCGAAGCAATGTGAACACTTCTGCTTCCCAGGCACAGAGAAGGTGCTAGCAGGGAATTCTCTGCCTGCCTTTCCCCAGTGCTCTGCAAGCTCTCCAGGACAACAGCAAATCTGGGGCTCTGTGCTTTCTTTCGTTCTGAACAAGTGTTACTGTTTTCTGCACAAAAGCGATTCTGCGAAGCAATGTGAACACTTCTGCTTCCCAGGCACAGAGAAGGTGCTAGCAGGGAATTCTCTGCCTGCCTTTCCCCAGTGCTCTGCAAGCTCTCCAGGACAACATAAAATCTGGGGCTCTGTGCTTTCTTTCGTTCTGAACAACTGTTACTGTTTTCTGCACAAAAGCGATTCTGCGAAGCAATGTGAACACTTCTGCTTCCCAGGCACAGAGAAGGTGCTAGCAGGGAATTCTCTGCCTGCCTTTCCCCAGTGCTCTGCAAGCTCTCCAGGACAACATAAAATCTGGGGCTCTGTGCTTTCTTTCGTTCTGAACAAGTGTTACTGTTTTCTGCACAAAAGCGATTCTGCGAAGCAATGTGAACAGGCACAGAGAAGGTGCTAGCAGGGAATTCTCTGCCTGCCTTTCCCCAGTGCTCTGCAAGCTCTCCAGGACAACATAAAATCTGGGGCTCTGTGCTTTCTTTCGTTCTGAACAAGTGTTACTGTTTTCTGCACAAAAGCGATTCTGCGAAGCAATGTGAACACTTGTGCTTCCCAGGCACAGAGAAGGTGCTAGCAGGGAATTCTCTGCCTGCCTTTCCTCAGTGCTCTGCAAGCTCTCCAGGACAACATAAAATCTGGGGCTCTGTGCTTTCTTTCGTTCTGAACAAGTGTTACTGTTTTCTGCACAAAAGCGATTCTGCGAAGCAATGTGAACACTTCTGCTTCCCAGGCACAGAGAAGGTGCTAGCAGGGAATTCTCTGCCTGCCTTTCCCCAGTGCTCTGCAAGCTCTCCAGGACAACATAAAATCTGGGGCTCTGTGCTTTCTTTCGTTCTGAACAAGTGTTACTGTTTTCTGCACAAAAGCGATTCTGCGAAGCAATGTGAACACTTCTGCTTCCCAGGCACAGAGAAGGTGCTAGCAGGGAATTCTCTGCCTGCCTTTCCCCAGTGCTCTGCAAGCTCTCCAGGACAACATAAAATCTGGGGCTCTGTGCTTTCTTTCGTTCTGAACAAGTGTTACTGTTTTCTGCACAAAAGCGATTCTGCGAAGCAATGTGAACACTTCTGCTTCCCAGGCACAGAGAAGGTGCTAGCAGGGAATTCTCTGCCTGCCTTTCCTCAGTGATCTGCAAGCTCTCCAGGACAACATAAAATCTGGGGTTCTGTGCTTTCTTTCATTCTGAACAAGTGTTACTGTTTTCTGCACAAAAGCGATTCTGCGAAGCAATGTGAACACTTCTGCTTCCCAGGCACAGAGAAGGTGCTAGCAGGGAATTCTCTGCCTGCCTTTCCCCAGTGCTCTGCAAGCTCTCCAGGACAACATAAAATCTGGGGCTCTGTGCTTTCTTTCGTTCTGAACAAGTGTTACTGTTTTCTGCACAAAAGCGATTCTGCGAAGCAATGTGAACACTTCTGCTTCCCAGGCACAGAGAAGGTGCTAGCAGGGAATTCTCTGCCTGCCTTTCCCCAGTGCTCTGCAAGCTCTCCAGGACAACATAAAATCTGGGGCTCTGTGCTTTCTTTCGTTCTGAACAACTGTTACTGTTTTCTGCACAAAAGCGATTCTGCGAAGCAAAGTGAACACTTGTGCTTCCCAGGCACAGAGAAGGTGCTAGCAGGGAATTCTCTGCCTGCCTTTCCCCAGTGCTCTGCAAGCTCTCCAGGACAACATAAAATCTGGGGCTCTGTGCTTTCTTTCGTTCTGAACAAGTGTTACTGTTTTCTGCACAAAAGCGATTCTGCGAAGCAATGTGAACACTTCTGCTTCCCAGGCACAGAGAAGGTGCTAGCAGGGAATTCTCTGCCTGCCTTTCCCCAGTGCTCTGCAAGCTCTCCAGGACAACATAAAATCTGGGGCTCTGTGCTTTCTTTCGTTCTGAACAAGTGTTACTGTTTTCTGCACAAAAGCGATTCTGCGAAGCAATGTGAACACTTGTGCTTCCCAGGCACAGAGAAGGTGCTAGCAGGGAATTCTCTGCCTGCCTTTCCCCAGTGCTCTGCAAGCTCTCCAGGACAACATAAAATCTGGGGCTCTGTGCTTTCTTTCGTTCTGAACAAGTGTTACTGTTTTCTGCACAAAAGCGATTCTGCGAAGCAATGTGAACACTTGTGCTTCCCAGGCACAGAGAAGGTGCTAGCAGGGAATTCTCTGCCTGCCTTTCCCCAGTGCTCTGCAAGCTCTCCAGGACAACATAAAATCTGGGGCTCTGTGCTTTCTTTCGTTCTGAACAAGTGTTACTCTTTTCTGCACAAAAGCGATTCTGCGAAGCAATGTGAACACTTGTGCTTCCCAGGCACAGAGAAGGTGCTAGCAGGGAATTCTCTGCCTGCCTTTCCCCAGTGCTCTGCAAGCTCTCCAGGACAACATAAAATCTGGGGCTCTGTGCTTTCTTTCGTTCTGAACAAGTGTTACTCTTTTCTGCACAAAAGCGATTCTGCGAAGCAATGTGAACACTTCTGCTTCCCAGGCACAGAGAAGGTGCTAGCAGGGAATTCTCTGCCTGCCTTTCCCCAGTGCTCTGCAAGCTCTCCAGGACAACATAAAATCTGGGGCTCTGTGCTTTCTTTCGTTCTGAACAACTGTTACTGTTTTCTGCACAAAAGCGATTCTGCGAAGCAATGTGAACACTTGTGCTTCCCAGGCACAGAGAAGGTGCTAGCAGGGAATTCTCTGCCTGCCTTTCCCCAGTGCTCTGCAAGCTCTCCAGGACAACATAAAATCTGGGGCTCTGTGCTTTCTTTCGTTCTGAACAAGTGTTACTGTTTTCTGCACAAAAGCGATTCTGCGAAGCAATGTGAACACTTCTGCTTCCCAGGCACAGAGAAGGTGCTAGCAGGGAATTCTCTGCCTGCCTTTCCTCAGTGATCTGCAAGCTCTCCAGGACAACATAAAATCTGGGGTTCTGTGCTTTCTTTCATTCTGAACAAGTGTTACTGTTTTCTGCACAAAAGCGATTCTGCGAAGCAATGTGAACACTTCTGCTTCCCAGGCACAGAGAAGGTGCTAGCAGGGAATTCTCTGCCTGCCTTTCCCCAGTGCTCTGCAAGCTCTCCAGGACAACATAAAATCTGGGGCTCTGTGCTTTCTTTCGTTCTGAACAAGTGTTACTGTTTTCTGCACAAAAGCGATTCTGCGAAGCAATGTGAACACTTGTGCTTCCCAGGCACAGAGAAGGTGCTAGCAGGGAATTCTCTGCCTGCCTTTCCCCAGTGCTCTGCAAGCTCTCCAGGACAACATAAAATCTGGGGCTCTGTGCTTTCTTTCGTTCTGAACAACTGTTACTGTTTTCTGCACAAAAGCGATTCTGCGAAGCAATGTGAACACTTGTGCTTCCCAGGCACAGAGAAGGTGCTAGCAGGGAATTCTCTGCCTGCCTTTCCCCAGTGCTCTGCAAGCTCTCCAGGACAACATAAAATCTGGGGCTCTGTGCTTTCTTTCGTTCTGAACAAGTGTTACTGTTTTCTGCACAAAAGCGATTCTGCGAAGCAATGTGAACACTTCTGCTTCCCAGGCACAGAGAAGGTGCTAGCAGGGAATTCTCTGCCTGCCTTTCCCCAGTGCTCTGCAAGCTCTCCAGGACAACATAAAATCTGGGGCTCTGTGCTTTCTTTCGTTCTGAACAAGTGTTACTGTTTTCTGCACAAAAGCGATTCTGCGAAGCAATGTGAACACTTGTGCTTCCCAGGCACAGAGAAGGTGCTAGCAGGGAATTCTCTGCCTGCCTTTCCCCAGTGCTCTGCAAGCTCTCCAGGACAACATAAAATCTGGGGCTCTGTGCTTTCTTTCGTTCTGAACAAGTGTTACTGTTTTCTGCACAAAAGCGATTCTGCGAAGCAATGTGAACACTTGTGCTTCCCAGGCACAGAGAAGGTGCTAGCAGGGAATTCTCTGCCTGCCTTTCCCCAGTGCTCTGCAAGCTCTCCAGGACAACATAAAATCTGGGGCTCTGTGCTTTCTTTCGTTCTGAACAAGTGTTACTGTTTTCTGCACAAAAGCGATTCTGCGAAGCAATGTGAACACTTGTGCTTCCCAGGCACAGAGAAGGTGCTAGCAGGGAATTCTCTGCCTGCCTTTCCCCAGTGCTCTGCAAGCTCTCCAGGACAACATAAAATCTGGGGCTCTGTGCTTTCTTTCGTTCTGAACAAGTGTTACTCTTTTCTGCACAAAAGCGATTCTGCGAAGCAATGTGAACACTTCTGCTTCCCAGGCACAGAGAAGGTGCTAGCAGGGAATTCTCTGCCTGCCTTTCCCCAGTGCTCTGCAAGCTCTCCAGGACAACATAAAATCTGGGGCTCTGTGCTTTCTTTCGTTCTGAACAAGTGTTACTGTTTTCTGCACAAAAGCGATTCTGCGAAGCAATGTGAACACTTGTGCTTCCCAGGCACAGAGAAGGTGCTAGCAGGGAATTCTCTGCCTGCCTTTCCCCAGTGCTCTGCAAGCTCTCCAGGACAACATAAAATCTGGGGCTCTGTGCTTTCTTTCGTTCTGAACAAGTGTTACTGTTTTCTGCACAAAAGCGATTCTGCGAAGCAATGTGAACACTTCTGCTTCCCAGGCACAGAGAAGGTGCTAGCAGGGAATTCTCTGCCTGCCTTTCCTCAGTGATCTGCAAGCTCTCCAGGACAACATAAAATCTGGGGTTCTGTGCTTTCTTTCATTCTGAACAAGTGTTACTGTTTTCTGCACAAAAGCGATTCTGCGAAGCAATGTGAACACTTCTGCTTCCCAGGCACAGAGAAGGTGCTAGCAGGGAATTCTCTGCCTGCCTTTCCCCAGTGCTCTGCAAGCTCTCCAGGACAACATAAAATCTGGGGCTCTGTGCTTTCTTTCGTTCTGAACAAGTGTTACTGTTTTCTGCACAAAAGCGATTCTGCGAAGCAATGTGAACACTTGTGCTTCCCAGGCACAGAGAAGGTGCTAGCAGGGAATTCTCTGCCTGCCTTTCCCCAGTGCTCTGCAAGCTCTCCAGGACAACATAAAATCTGGGGCTCTGTGCTTTCTTTCGTTCTGAACAAGTGTTACTCTTTTCTGCACAAAAGCGATTCTGCGAAGCAATGTGAACACTTGTGCTTCCCAGGCACAGAGAAGGTGCTAGCAGGGAATTCTCTGCCTGCCTTTCCCCAGTGCTCTGCAAGCTCTCCAGGACAACATAAAATCTGGGGCTCTGTGCTTTCTTTCGTTCTGAACAACTGTTACTGTTTTCTGCACAAAAGCGATTCTGCGAAGCAATGTGAACACTTGTGCTTCCCAGGCACAGAGAAGGTGCTAGCAGGGAATTCTCTGCCTGCCTTTCCCCAGTGCTCTGCAAGCTCTCCAGGACAACATAAAATCTGGGGCTCTGTGCTTTCTTTCGTTCTGAACAAGTGTTACTGTTTTCTGCACAAAAGCGATTCTGCGAAGCAATGTGAACACTTGTGCTTCCCAGGCACAGAGAAGGTGCTAGCAGGGAATTCTCTGCCTGCCTTTCCCCAGTGCTCTGCAAGCTCTCCAGGACAACATAAAATCTGGGGCTCTGTGCTTTCTTTCGTTCTGAACAAGTGTTACTGTTTTCTGCACAAAAGCGATTCTGCGAAGCAATGTGAACACTTGTGCTTCCCAGGCACAGAGAAGGTGCTAGCAGGGAATTCTCTGCCTGCCTTTCCCCAGTGCTCTGCAAGCTCTCCAGGACAACATAAAATCTGGGGCTCTGTGCTTTCTTTCGTTCTGAACAAGTGTTACTGTTTTCTGCACAAAAGCGATTCTGCGAAGCAATGTGAACACTTCTGCTTCCCAGGCACAGAGAAGGTGCTAGCAGGGAATTCTCTGCCTGCCTTTCCTCAGTGCTCTGCAAGCTCTCCAGGACAACATAAAATCTGGGGTTCTGTGCTTTCTTTCATTCTGAACAAGTGTTACTGTTTTCTGCACAAAAGCGATTCTGCGAAGCAATGTGAACACTTCTGCTTCCCAGGCACAGAGAAGGTGCTAGCAGGGAATTCTCTGCCTGCCTTTCCCCAGTGCTCTGCAAGCTCTCCAGGACAACATAAAATCTGGGGCTCTGTGCTTTCTTTCGTTCTGAACAAGTGTTACTGTTTTCTGCACAAAAGCGATTCTGCGAAGCAATGTGAACACTTGTGCTTCCCAGGCACAGAGAAGGTGCTAGCAGGGAATTCTCTGCCTGCCTTTCCCCAGTGCTCTGCAAGCTCTCCAGGACAACATAAAATCTGGGGCTCTGTGCTTTCTTTCGTTCTGAACAAGTGTTACTGTTTTCTGCACAAAAGCGATTCTGCGAAGCAATGTGAACACTTGTGCTTCCCAGGCACAGAGAAGGTGCTAGCAGGGAATTCTCTGCCTGCCTTTCCCCAGTGCTCTGCAAGCTCTCCAGGACAACATAAAATCTGGGGCTCTGTGCTTTCTTTCGTTCTGAACAAGTGTTACTGTTTTCTGCACAAAAGCGATTCTGCGAAGCAATGTGAACACTTCTGCTTCCCAGGCACAGAGAAGGTGCTAGCAGGGAATTCTCTGCCTGCCTTTCCCCAGTGCTCTGCAAGCTCTCCAGGACAACATAAAATCTGGGGCTCTGTGCTTTCTTTCGTTCTGAACAAGTGTTACTGTTTTCTGCACAAAAGCGATTCTGCGAAGCAATGTGAACAGGCACAGAGAAGGTGCTAGCAGGGAATTCTCTGCCTGCCTTTCCCCAGTGCTCTGCAAGCTCTCCAGGACAACATAAAATCTGGGGCTCTGTGCTTTCTTTCGTTCTGAACAAGTGTTACTGTTTTCTGCACAAAAGCGATTCTGCGAAGCAATGTGAACACTTCTGCTTCCCAGGCACAGAGAAGGTGCTAGCAGGGAATTCTCTGCCTGCCTTTCCCCAGTGCTCTGCAAGCTCTCCAGGACAACATAAAATCTGGGGCTCTGTGCTTTCTTTCGTTCTGAACAAGTGTTACTGTTTTCTGCACAAAAGCGATTCTGCGAAGCAATGTGAACACTTGTGCTTCCCAGGCACAGAGAAGGTGCTAGCAGGGAATTCTCTGCCTGCCTTTCCCCAGTGCTCTGCAAGCTCTCCAGGACAACATAAAATCTGGGGCTCTGTGCTTTCTTTCGTTCTGAACAAGTGTTACTGTTTTCTGCACAAAAGCGATTCTGCGAAGCAATGTGAACACTTGTGCTTCCCAGGCACAGAGAAGGTGCTAGCAGGGAATTCTCTGCCTGCCTTTCCCCAGTGCTCTGCAAGCTCTCCAGGACAACATAAAATCTGGGGCTCTGTGCTTTCTTTCGTTCTGAACAAGTGTTACTGTTTTCTGTACAAAAGCGATTCTGCGAAGCAATGTGAACACTTCTGCTTCCCAGGCACAGAGAAGGTGCTAGCAGGGAATTCTCTGCCTGCCTTTCCCCAGTGCTCTGCAAGCTCTCCAGGACAACATAAAATCTGGGGCTCTGTGCTTTCTTTCGTTCTGAACAAGTGTTACTGTTTTCTGCACAAAAGCGATTCTGCGAAGCAATGTGAACACTTCTGCTTCTCAGGCACAGAGAAGGTGCTAGCAGGGAATTCTCTGCCTGCCTTTCCTCAGTGCTCTGCAAGCTCTCCAGGACAACATAAAATCTGGGGCTCTGTGCTTTCTTTCGTTCTGAACAAGTGTTACTGTTTTCTGCACAAAAGCGATTCTGCGAAGCAATGTGAACACTTCTGCTTCCCAGGCACAGAGAAGGTGCTAGCAGGGAATTCTCTGCCTGCCTTTCCCCAGTGCTCTGCAAGCTCTCCAGGACAACATAAAATCTGGGGCTCTGTGCTTTCTTTCGTTCTGAACAAGTGTTACTGTTTTCTGCACAAAAGCGATTCTGCGAAGAAAAGTGAACAGGCACAGAGAAGGTGCTAGCAGGGAATTCTCTGCCTGCCTTTCCCCAGTGCTCTGCAAGCTCTCCAGGACAACATAAAATCTGGGGCTCTGTGCTTTCTTTCGTTCTGAACAAGTGTTACTGTTTTCTGCACAAAAGCGATTCTGCGAAGCAATGTGAACAGGCACAGAGAAGGTGCTAGCAGGGAATTCTCTGCCTGCCTTTCCCCAGTGCTCTGCAAGCTCTCCAGGACAACATAAAATCTGGGGTTCTGTGCTTTCTTTCATTCTGAACAAGTGTTACTGTTTTCTGCACAAAAGCGATTCTGCGAAGCAATGTGAACACTTCTGCTTCCCAGGCACAGAGAAGGTGCTAGCAGGGAATTCTCTGCCTGCCTTTCCCCAGTGCTCTGCAAGCTCTCCAGGACAACATAAAATCTGGGGCTCTGTGCTTTCTTTCGTTCTGAACAAGTGTTACTGTTTTCTGCACAAAAGCGATTCTGCGAAGCAATGTGAACAGGCACAGAGAAGGTGCTAGCAGGGAATTCTCTGCCTGCCTTTCCCCAGTGCTCTGCAAGCTCTCCAGGACAACATAAAATCTGGGGTTCTGTGCTTTCTTTCGTTCTGAACAAGTGTTACTGTTTTCTGCACAAAAGCGATTCTGCGAAGCAATGTGAACACTTCTGCTTCCCAGGCACAGAGAAGGTGCTAGCAGGGAATTCTCTGCCTGCCTTTCCCCAGTGCTCTGCAAGCTCTCCAGGACAACATAAAATCTGGGGCTCTGTGCTTTCTTTCGTTCTGAACAAGTGTTACTGTTTTCTGCTCAAAAGCGATTCTGCGAAGCAATATGAACACTTCTGCTTCCCAGGCACAGAGAAGGTGCTAGCAGGGAATTCTCTGCCTGCCTTTCCCCAGTGCTCTGCAAGCTCTCCAGGACAACATAAAATCTGGGGCTCTGTGCTTTCTTTCGTTCTGAACAAGTGTTACTGTTTTCTGCACAAAAGCGATTCTGCGAAGCAATGTGAACACTTGTGCTTCCCAGGCACAGAGAAGGTGCTAGCAGGGAATTCTCTGCCTGCCTTTCCCCAGTGCTCTGCAAGCTCTCCAGGACAACATAAAATCTGGGGCTCTGTGCTTTCTTTCGTTCTGAACAAGTGTTACTCTTTTCTGCACAAAAGCGATTCTGCGAAGCAATGTGAACACTTCTGCTTCCCAGGCACAGAGAAGGTGCTAGCAGGGAATTCTCTGCCTGCCTTTCCCCAGTGCTCTGCAAGCTCTCCAGGACAACATAAAATCTGGGGCTCTGTGCTTTCTTTCGTTCTGAACAAGTGTTACTGTTTTCTGCACAAAAGCGATTCTGCGAAGCAATGTGAACACTTCTGCTTCCCAGGCACAGAGAAGGTGCTAGCAGGGAATTCTCTGCCTGCCTTTCCCCAGTGCTCTGCAAGCTCTCCAGGACAACATAAAATCTGGGGCTCTGTGCTTTCTTTCGTTCTGAACAAGTGTTACTGTTTTCTGCACAAAAGCGATTCTGCCAAGCAATGTGAACACTTGTGCTTCCCAGGCACAGAGAAGGTGCTAGCAGGGAATTCTCTGCCTGCCTTTCCCCAGTGCTCTGCAAGCTCTCCAGGACAACAGCAAATCTGGGGCTCTGTGCTTTCTTTCGTTCTGAACAAGTGTTACTGTTTTCTGCACAAAAGCGATTCTGCGAAGCAATGTGAACAGGCACAGAGAAGGTGCTAGCAGGGAATTCTCTGCCTGCCTTTCCCCAGTGCTCTGCAAGCTCTCCAGGACAACATAAAATCTGGGGCTCTGTGCTTTCTTTCGTTCTGAACAAGTGTTACTGTTTTCTGCACAAAAGCGATTCTGCGAAGCAATGTGAACACTTGTGCTTCCCAGGCACAGAGAAGGTGCTAGCAGGGAATTCTCTGCCTGCCTTTCCCCAGTGCTCTGCAAGCTCTCCAGGACAACATAAAATCTGGGGCTCTGTGCTTTCTTTCGTTCTGAACAAGTGTTACTCTTTTCTGCACAAAAGCGATTCTGCGAAGCAATGTGAACACTTCTGCTTCCCAGGCACAGAGAAGGTGCTAGCAGGGAATTCTCTGCCTGCCTTTCCCCAGTGCTCTGCAAGCTCTCCAGGACAACATAAAATCTGGGGCTCTGTGCTTTCTTTCGTTCTGAACAACTGTTACTGTTTTCTGCACAAAAGCGATTCTGCGAAGCAATGTGAACACTTGTGCTTCCCAGGCACAGAGAAGGTGCTAGCAGGGAATTCTCTGCCTGCCTTTCCCCAGTGCTCTGCAAGCTCTCCAGGACAACATAAAATCTGGGGCTCTGTGCTTTCTTTCGTTCTGAACAAGTGTTACTGTTTTCTGCACAAAAGCGATTCTGTGAAGCAATGTGAACACTTCTGCTTCCCAGGCACAGAGAAGGTGCTAGCAGGGAATTCTCTGCCTGCCTTTCCTCAGTGATCTGCAAGCTCTCCAGGACAACATAAAATCTGGGGTTCTGTGCTTTCTTTCATTCTGAACAAGTGTTACTGTTTTCTGCACAAAAGCGATTCTGCGAAGCAATGTGAACACTTCTGCTTCCCAGGCACAGAGAAGGTGCTAGCAGGGAATTCTCTGCCTGCCTTTCCCCAGTGCTCTGCAAGCTCTCCAGGACAACATAAAATCTGGGGCTCTGTGCTTTCTTTCGTTCTGAACAAGTGTTACTGTTTTCTGCACAAAAGCGATTCTGCGAAGCAATGTGAACACTTGTGCTTCCCAGGCACAGAGAAGGTGCTAGCAGGGAATTCTCTGCCTGCCTTTCCCCAGTGCTCTGCAAGCTCTCCAGGACAACATAAAATCTGGGGCTCTGTGCTTTCTTTCGTTCTGAACAAGTGTTACTCTTTTCTGCACAAAAGCGATTCTGCGAAGCAATGTGAACACTTGTGCTTCCCAGGCACAGAGAAGGTGCTAGCAGGGAATTCTCTGCCTGCCTTTCCCCAGTGCTCTGCAAGCTCTCCAGGACAACATAAAATCTGGGGCTCTGTGCTTTCTTTCGTTCTGAACAACTGTTACTGTTTTCTGCACAAAAGCGATTCTGCGAAGCAATGTGAACACTTGTGCTTCCCAGGCACAGAGAAGGTGCTAGCAGGGAATTCTCTGCCTGCCTTTCCCCAGTGCTCTGCAAGCTCTCCAGGACAACATAAAATCTGGGGCTCTGTGCTTTCTTTCGTTCTGAACAAGTGTTACTGTTTTCTGCACAAAAGCGATTCTGCGAAGCAATGTGAACACTTGTGCTTCCCAGGCACAGAGAAGGTGCTAGCAGGGAATTCTCTGCCTGCCTTTCCCCAGTGCTCTGCAAGCTCTCCAGGACAACATAAAATCTGGGGCTCTGTGCTTTCTTTCGTTCTGAACAAGTGTTACTGTTTTCTGCACAAAAGCGATTCTGCGAAGCAATGTGAACACTTGTGCTTCCCAGGCACAGAGAAGGTGCTAGCAGGGAATTCTCTGCCTGCCTTTCCCCAGTGCTCTGCAAGCTCTCCAGGACAACATAAAATCTGGGGCTCTGTGCTTTCTTTCGTTCTGAACAAGTGTTACTGTTTTCTGCACAAAAGCGATTCTGCGAAGCAATGTGAACACTTCTGCTTCCCAGGCACAGAGAAGGTGCTAGCAGGGAATTCTCTGCCTGCCTTTCCCCAGTGCTCTGCAAGCTCTCCAGGACAACATAAAATCTGGGGCTCTGTGCTTTCTTTCGTTCTGAACAAGTGTTACTGTTTTCTGCACAAAAGCGATTCTGCGAAGCAATGTGAACAGGCACAGAGAAGGTGCTAGCAGGGAATTCTCTGCCTGCCTTTCCCCAGTGCTCTGCAAGCTCTCCAGGACAACATAAAATCTGGGGCTCTGTGCTTTCTTTCGTTCTGAACAAGTGTTACTGTTTTCTGCACAAAAGCGATTCTGCGAAGCAATGTGAACACTTCTGCTTCCCAGGCACAGAGAAGGTGCTAGCAGGGAATTCTCTGCCTGCCTTTCCCCAGTGCTCTGCAAGCTCTCCAGGACAACATAAAATCTGGGGCTCTGTGCTTTCTTTCGTTCTGAACAAGTGTTACTGTTTTCTGCACAAAAGCGATTCTGCGAAGCAATGTGAACACTTGTGCTTCCCAGGCACAGAGAAGGTGCTAGCAGGGAATTCTCTGCCTGCCTTTCCCCAGTGCTCTGCAAGCTCTCCAGGACAACATAAAATCTGGGGCTCTGTGCTTTCTTTCGTTCTGAACAAGTGTTACTGTTTTCTGCACAAAAGCGATTCTGCGAAGCAATGTGAACACTTGTGCTTCCCAGGCACAGAGAAGGTGCTAGCAGGGAATTCTCTGCCTGCCTTTCCCCAGTGCTCTGCAAGCTCTCCAGGACAACATAAAATCTGGGGCTCTGTGCTTTCTTTCGTTCTGAACAAGTGTTACTGTTTTCTGTACAAAAGCGATTCTGCGAAGCAATGTGAACACTTCTGCTTCCCAGGCACAGAGAAGGTGCTAGCAGGGAATTCTCTGCCTGCCTTTCCCCAGTGCTCTGCAAGCTCTCCAGGACAACATAAAATCTGGGGCTCTGTGCTTTCTTTCGTTCTGAACAAGTGTTACTGTTTTCTGCACAAAAGCGATTCTGCGAAGCAATGTGAACACTTCTGCTTCTCAGGCACAGAGAAGGTGCTAGCAGGGAATTCTCTGCCTGCCTTTCCTCAGTGCTCTGCAAGCTCTCCAGGACAACATAAAATCTGGGGCTCTGTGCTTTCTTTCGTTCTGAACAAGTGTTACTGTTTTCTGCACAAAAGCGATTCTGCGAAGCAATGTGAACACTTCTGCTTCCCAGGCACAGAGAAGGTGCTAGCAGGGAATTCTCTGCCTGCCTTTCCCCAGTGCTCTGCAAGCTCTCCAGGACAACATAAAATCTGGGGCTCTGTGCTTTCTTTCGTTCTGAACAAGTGTTACTGTTTTCTGCACAAAAGCGATTCTGCGAAGCAATGTGAACACTTCTGCTTCCCAGGCACAGAGAAGGTGCTAGCAGGGAATTCTCTGCCTGCCTTTCCCCAGTGCTCTGCAAGCTCTCCAGGACAACATAAAATCTGGGGCTCTGTGCTTTCTTTCGTTCTGAACAAGTGTTACTGTTTTCTGCACAAAAGCGATTCTGCGAAGCAATGTGAACACTTGTGCTTCCCAGGCACAGAGAAGGTGCTAGCAGGGAATTCTCTGCCTGCCTTTCCCCAGTGCTCTGCAAGCTCTCCAGGACAACATAAAATCTGGGGCTCTGTGCTTTCTTTCGTTCTGAACAAGTGTTACTCTTTTCTGCACAAAAGCGATTCTGCGAAGCAATGTGAACACTTGTGCTTCCCAGGCACAGAGAAGGTGCTAGCAGGGAATTCTCTGCCTGCCTTTCCCCAGTGCTCTGCAAGCTCTCCAGGACAACATAAAATCTGGGGCTCTGTGCTTTCTTTCGTTCTGAACAACTGTTACTGTTTTCTGCACAAAAGCGATTCTGCGAAGCAATGTGAACACTTGTGCTTCCCAGGCACAGAGAAGGTGCTAGCAGGGAATTCTCTGCCTGCCTTTCCCCAGTGCTCTGCAAGCTCTCCAGGACAACATAAAATCTGGGGCTCTGTGCTTTCTTTCGTTCTGAACAAGTGTTACTGTTTTCTGCACAAAAGCGATTCTGCGAAGCAATGTGAACACTTGTGCTTCCCAGGCACAGAGAAGGTGCTAGCAGGGAATTCTCTGCCTGCCTTTCCCCAGTGCTCTGCAAGCTCTCCAGGACAACATAAAATCTGGGGCTCTGTGCTTTCTTTCGTTCTGAACAAGTGTTACTGTTTTCTGCACAAAAGCGATTCTGCGAAGCAATGTGAACACTTGTGCTTCCCAGGCACAGAGAAGGTGCTAGCAGGGAATTCTCTGCCTGCCTTTCCCCAGTGCTCTGCAAGCTCTCCAGGACAACATAAAATCTGGGGCTCTGTGCTTTCTTTCGTTCTGAACAAGTGTTACTGTTTTCTGCACAAAAGCGATTCTGCGAAGCAATGTGAACACTTCTGCTTCCCAGGCACAGAGAAGGTGCTAGCAGGGAATTCTCTGCCTGCCTTTCCCCAGTGCTCTGCAAGCTCTCCAGGACAACATAAAATCTGGGGCTCTGTGCTTTCTTTCGTTCTGAACAAGTGTTACTGTTTTCTGCACAAAAGCGATTCTGCGAAGCAATGTGAACAGGCACAGAGAAGGTGCTAGCAGGGAATTCTCTGCCTGCCTTTCCCCAGTGCTCTGCAAGCTCTCCAGGACAACATAAAATCTGGGGCTCTGTGCTTTCTTTCGTTCTGAACAAGTGTTACTGTTTTCTGCACAAAAGCGATTCTGCGAAGCAATGTGAACACTTCTGCTTCCCAGGCACAGAGAAGGTGCTAGCAGGGAATTCTCTGCCTGCCTTTCCCCAGTGCTCTGCAAGCTCTCCAGGACAACATAAAATCTGGGGCTCTGTGCTTTCTTTCGTTCTGAACAAGTGTTACTGTTTTCTGCACAAAAGCGATTCTGCGAAGCAATGTGAACACTTGTGCTTCCCAGGCACAGAGAAGGTGCTAGCAGGGAATTCTCTGCCTGCCTTTCCCCAGTGCTCTGCAAGCTCTCCAGGACAACATAAAATCTGGGGCTCTGTGCTTTCTTTCGTTCTGAACAAGTGTTACTGTTTTCTGCACAAAAGCGATTCTGCGAAGCAATGTGAACACTTGTGCTTCCCAGGCACAGAGAAGGTGCTAGCAGGGAATTCTCTGCCTGCCTTTCCCCAGTGCTCTGCAAGCTCTCCAGGACAACATAAAATCTGGGGCTCTGTGCTTTCTTTCGTTCTGAACAAGTGTTACTGTTTTCTGTACAAAAGCGATTCTGCGAAGCAATGTGAACACTTCTGCTTCCCAGGCACAGAGAAGGTGCTAGCAGGGAATTCTCTGCCTGCCTTTCCCCAGTGCTCTGCAAGCTCTCCAGGACAACATAAAATCTGGGGCTCTGTGCTTTCTTTCGTTCTGAACAAGTGTTACTGTTTTCTGCACAAAAGCGATTCTGCGAAGCAATGTGAACACTTCTGCTTCTCAGGCACAGAGAAGGTGCTAGCAGGGAATTCTCTGCCTGCCTTTCCTCAGTGCTCTGCAAGCTCTCCAGGACAACATAAAATCTGGGGCTCTGTGCTTTCTTTCGTTCTGAACAAGTGTTACTGTTTTCTGCACAAAAGCGATTCTGCGAAGCAATGTGAACACTTCTGCTTCCCAGGCACAGAGAAGGTGCTAGCAGGGAATTCTCTGCCTGCCTTTCCCCAGTGCTCTGCAAGCTCTCCAGGACAACATAAAATCTGGGGCTCTGTGCTTTCTTTCGTTCTGAACAAGTGTTACTGTTTTCTGCACAAAAGCGATTCTGCGAAGAAAAGTGAACAGGCACAGAGAAGGTGCTAGCAGGGAATTCTCTGCCTGCCTTTCCCCAGTGCTCTGCAAGCTCTCCAGGACAACATAAAATCTGGGGCTCTGTGCTTTCTTTCGTTCTGAACAAGTGTTACTGTTTTCTGCACAAAAGCGATTCTGCGAAGCAATGTGAACAGGCACAGAGAAGGTGCTAGCAGGGAATTCTCTGCCTGCCTTTCCCCAGTGCTCTGCAAGCTCTCCAGGACAACATAAAATCTGGGGTTCTGTGCTTTCTTTCATTCTGAACAAGTGTTACTGTTTTCTGCACAAAAGCGATTCTGCGAAGCAATGTGAACACTTCTGCTTCCCAGGCACAGAGAAGGTGCTAGCAGGGAATTCTCTGCCTGCCTTTCCCCAGTGCTCTGCAAGCTCTCCAGGACAACATAAAATCTGGGGCTCTGTGCTTTCTTTCGTTCTGAACAAGTGTTACTGTTTTCTGCACAAAAGCGATTCTGCGAAGCAATGTGAACAGGCACAGAGAAGGTGCTAGCAGGGAATTCTCTGCCTGCCTTTCCCCAGTGCTCTGCAAGCTCTCCAGGACAACATAAAATCTGGGGTTCTGTGCTTTCTTTCGTTCTGAACAAGTGTTACTGTTTTCTGCACAAAAGCGATTCTGCGAAGCAATGTGAACACTTCTGCTTCCCAGGCACAGAGAAGGTGCTAGCAGGGAATTCTCTGCCTGCCTTTCCCCAGTGCTCTGCAAGCTCTCCAGGACAACATAAAATCTGGGGCTCTGTGCTTTCTTTCGTTCTGAACAAGTGTTACTGTTTTCTGCTCAAAAGCGATTCTGCGAAGCAATATGAACACTTCTGCTTCCCAGGCACAGAGAAGGTGCTAGCAGGGAATTCTCTGCCTGCCTTTCCCCAGTGCTCTGCAAGCTCTCCAGGACAACATAAAATCTGGGGCTCTGTGCTTTCTTTCGTTCTGAACAAGTGTTACTGTTTTCTGCACAAAAGCGATTCTGCGAAGCAATGTGAACACTTGTGCTTCCCAGGCACAGAGAAGGTGCTAGCAGGGAATTCTCTGCCTGCCTTTCCCCAGTGCTCTGCAAGCTCTCCAGGACAACATAAAATCTGGGGCTCTGTGCTTTCTTTCGTTCTGAACAAGTGTTACTCTTTTCTGCACAAAAGCGATTCTGCGAAGCAATGTGAACACTTGTGCTTCCCAGGCACAGAGAAGGTGCTAGCAGGGAATTCTCTGCCTGCCTTTCCCCAGTGCTCTGCAAGCTCTCCAGGACAACATAAAATCTGGGGCTCTGTGCTTTCTTTCGTTCTGAACAAGTGTTACTGTTTTCTGCACAAAAGCGATTCTGCGAAGCAATGTGAACACTTGTGCTTCCCAGGCACAGAGAAGGTGCTAGCAGGGAATTCTCTGCCTGCCTTTCCCCAGTGCTCTGCAAGCTCTCCAGGACAACATAAAATCTGGGGCTCTGTGCTTTCTTTCGTTCTGAACAAGTGTTACTGTTTTCTGCACAAAAGCGATTCTGCGAAGCAATGTGAACACTTGTGCTTCCCAGGCACAGAGAAGGTGCTAGCAGGGAATTCTCTGCCTGCCTTTCCCCAGTGCTCTGCAAGCTCTCCAGGACAACAGCAAATCTGGGGCTCTGTGCTTTCTTTCGTTCTGAACAAGTGTTACTGTTTTCTGCACAAAAGCGATTCTGCGAAGCAATGTGAACAGGCACAGAGAAGGTGCTAGCAGGGAATTCTCTGCCTGCCTTTCCCCAGTGCTCTGCAAGCTCTCCAGGACAACATAAAATCTGGGGCTCTGTGCTTTCTTTCGTTCTGAACAAGTGTTACTGTTTTCTGCACAAAAGCGATTCTGCGAAGCAATGTGAACACTTGTGCTTCCCAGGCACAGAGAAGGTGCTAGCAGGGAATTCTCTGCCTGCCTTTCCCCAGTGCTCTGCAAGCTCTCCAGGACAACATAAAATCTGGGGCTCTGTGCTTTCTTTCGTTCTGAACAAGTGTTACTCTTTTCTGCACAAAAGCGATTCTGCGAAGCAATGTGAACACTTCTGCTTCCCAGGCACAGAGAAGGTGCTAGCAGGGAATTCTCTGCCTGCCTTTCCCCAGTGCTCTGCAAGCTCTCCAGGACAACATAAAATCTGGGGCTCTGTGCTTTCTTTCGTTCTGAACAACTGTTACTGTTTTCTGCACAAAAGCGATTCTGCGAAGCAATGTGAACACTTGTGCTTCCCAGGCACAGAGAAGGTGCTAGCAGGGAATTCTCTGCCTGCCTTTCCCCAGTGCTCTGCAAGCTCTCCAGGACAACATAAAATCTGGGGCTCTGTGCTTTCTTTCGTTCTGAACAAGTGTTACTGTTTTCTGCACAAAAGCGATTCTGTGAAGCAATGTGAACACTTCTGCTTCCCAGGCACAGAGAAGGTGCTAGCAGGGAATTCTCTGCCTGCCTTTCCTCAGTGATCTGCAAGCTCTCCAGGACAACATAAAATCTGGGGTTCTGTGCTTTCTTTCATTCTGAACAAGTGTTACTGTTTTCTGCACAAAAGCGATTCTGCGAAGCAATGTGAACACTTCTGCTTCCCAGGCACAGAGAAGGTGCTAGCAGGGAATTCTCTGCCTGCCTTTCCCCAGTGCTCTGCAAGCTCTCCAGGACAACATAAAATCTGGGGCTCTGTGCTTTCTTTCGTTCTGAACAAGTGTTACTGTTTTCTGCACAAAAGCGATTCTGCGAAGCAATGTGAACACTTGTGCTTCCCAGGCACAGAGAAGGTGCTAGCAGGGAATTCTCTGCCTGCCTTTCCCCAGTGCTCTGCAAGCTCTCCAGGACAACATAAAATCTGGGGCTCTGTGCTTTCTTTCGTTCTGAACAAGTGTTACTCTTTTCTGCACAAAAGCGATTCTGCGAAGCAATGTGAACACTTCTGCTTCCCAGGCACAGAGAAGGTGCTAGCAGGGAATTCTCTGCCTGCCTTTCCCCAGTGCTCTGCAAGCTCTCCAGGACAACATAAAATCTGGGGCTCTGTGCTTTCTTTCGTTCTGAACAACTGTTACTGTTTTCTGCACAAAAGCGATTCTGCGAAGCAATGTGAACACTTGTGCTTCCCAGGCACAGAGAAGGTGCTAGCAGGGAATTCTCTGCCTGCCTTTCCCCAGTGCTCTGCAAGCTCTCCAGGACAACATAAAATCTGGGGCTCTGTGCTTTCTTTCGTTCTGAACAAGTGTTACTGTTTTCTGCACAAAAGCGATTCTGCGAAGCAATGTGAACACTTGTGCTTCCCAGGCACAGAGAAGGTGCTAGCAGGGAATTCTCTGCCTGCCTTTCCCCAGTGCTCTGCAAGCTCTCCAGGACAACATAAAATCTGGGGCTCTGTGCTTTCTTTCGTTCTGAACAAGTGTTACTGTTTTCTGCACAAAAGCGATTCTGCGAAGCAATGTGAACACTTGTGCTTCCCAGGCACAGAGAAGGTGCTAGCAGGGAATTCTCTGCCTGCCTTTCCCCAGTGCTCTGCAAGCTCTCCAGGACAACATAAAATCTGGGGCTCTGTGCTTTCTTTCGTTCTGAACAAGTGTTACTGTTTTCTGCACAAAAGCGATTCTGCGAAGCAATGTGAACACTTCTGCTTCCCAGGCACAGAGAAGGTGCTAGCAGGGAATTCTCTGCCTGCCTTTCCTCAGTGCTCTGCAAGCTCTCCAGGACAACATAAAATCTGGGGTTCTGTGCTTTCTTTCATTCTGAACAAGTGTTACTGTTTTCTGCACAAAAGCGATTCTGCGAAGCAATGTGAACACTTCTGCTTCCCAGGCACAGAGAAGGTGCTAGCAGGGAATTCTCTGCCTGCCTTTCCCCAGTGCTCTGCAAGCTCTCCAGGACAACATAAAATCTGGGGCTCTGTGCTTTCTTTCGTTCTGAACAAGTGTTACTGTTTTCTGCACAAAAGCGATTCTGCGAAGCAATGTGAACACTTGTGCTTCCCAGGCACAGAGAAGGTGCTAGCAGGGAATTCTCTGCCTGCCTTTCCCCAGTGCTCTGCAAGCTCTCCAGGACAACATAAAATCTGGGGCTCTGTGCTTTCTTTCGTTCTGAACAAGTGTTACTGTTTTCTGCACAAAAGCGATTCTGCGAAGCAATGTGAACACTTGTGCTTCCCAGGCACAGAGAAGGTGCTAGCAGGGAATTCTCTGCCTGCCTTTCCCCAGTGCTCTGCAAGCTCTCCAGGACAACATAAAATCTGGGGCTCTGTGCTTTCTTTCGTTCTGAACAAGTGTTACTGTTTTCTGCACAACAGCGATTCTGCGAAGCAATGTGAACACTTGTGCTTCCCAGGCACAGAGAAGGTGCTAGCAGGGAATTCTCTGCCTGCCTTTCCCCAGTGCTCTGCAAGCTCTCCAGGACAACATAAAATCTGGGGCTCTGTGCTTTCTTTCGTTCTGAACAAGTGTTACTGTTTTCTGCACAAAAGCGATTCTGCGAAGCAATGTGAACACTTGTGCTTCCCAGGCACAGAGAAGGTGCTAGCAGGGAATTCTCTGCCTGCCTTTCCCCAGTGCTCTGCAAGCTCTCCAGGACAACATAAAATCTGGGGCTCTGTGCTTTCTTTCGTTCTGAACAAGTGTTACTGTTTTCTGCACAAAAGCGATTCTGCGAAGCAATGTGAACAGGCACAGAGAAGGTGCTAGCAGGGAATTCTCTGCCTGCCTTTCCCCAGTGCTCTGCAAGCTCTCCAGGACAACATAAAATCTGGGGCTCTGTGCTTTCTTTCGTTCTGAACAAGTGTTACTGTTTTCTGCACAAAAGCGATTCTGCGAAGCAATGTGAACACTTGTGCTTCCCAGGCACAGAGAAGGTGCTAGCAGGGAATTCTCTGCCTGCCTTTCCCCAGTGCTCTGCAAGCTCTCCAGGACAACATAAAATCTGGGGCTCTGTGCTTTCTTTCGTTCTGAACAAGTGTTACTGTTTTCTGCACAAAAGCGATTCTGCCAAGCAATGTGAACACTTGTGCTTCCCAGGCACAGAGAAGGTGCTAGCAGGGAATTCTCTGCCTGCCTTTCCCCAGTGCTCTGCAAGCTCTCCAGGACAACATAAAATCTGGGGCTCTGTGCTTTCTTTCGTTCTGAACAATTGTTAGTGTTTTCTGCACAAAAGCGATTCTGCGAAGCAATGTGAACAGGCACAGAGAAGGTGCTAGCAGGGAATTCTCTGCCTGCCTTTCCCCAGTGCTCTGCAAGCTCTCCAGGACAACATAAAATCTGGGGCTCTGTGCTTTCTTTCGTTCTGAACAAGTGTTACTGTTTTCTGCACAAAAGCGATTCTGCGAAGCAATGTGAACAGGCACAGAGAAGGTGCTAGCAGGGAATTCTCTGCCTGCCTTTCCCCAGTGCTCTGCAAGCTCTCCAGGACAACATAAAATCTGGGGCTCTGTGCTTTCTTTCGTTCTGAACAAGTGTTACTGTTTTCTGCACAAAAGCGATTCTGCGAAGCAATGTGAACACTTGTGCTTCCCAGGCACAGAGAAGGTGCTAGCAGGGAATTCTCTGCCTGCCTTTCCCCAGTGCTCTGCAAGCTCTCCAGGACAACATAAAATCTGGGGCTCTGTGCTTTCTTTCGTTCTGAACAAGTGTTACTGTTTTCTGCACAAAAGCGATTCTGCGAAGCAATGTGAACAGGCACAGAGAAGGTGCTAGCAGGGAATTCTCTGCCTGCCTTTCCCCAGTGCTCTGCAAGCTCTCCAGGACAACATAAAATCTGGGGCTCTGTGCTTTCTTTCGTTCTGAACAAGTGTTACTGTTTTCTGCACAAAAGCGATTCTGCGAAGCAATGTGAACACTTGTGCTTCCCAGGCACAGAGAAGGTGCTAGCAGGGAATTCTCTGCCTGCCTTTCCCCAGTGCTCTGCAAGCTCTCCAGGACAACATAAAATCTGGGGCTCTGTGCTGTCTTTCGTTCTGAACAAGTGTTACTGTTTTCTGCACAAAAGCGATTCTGCGAAGCAATGTGAACACTTGTGCTTCCCAGGCACAGAGAAGGTGCTAGCAGGGAATTCTCTGCCTGCCTTTCCCCAGTGCTCTGCAAGCTCTCCAGGACAACATAAAATCTGGGGCTCTGTGCTTTCTTTCGTTCTGAACAAGTGTTACTGTTTTCTGCACAAAAGCGATTCTGCGAAGCAATGTGAACAGGCACAGAGAAGGTGCTAGCAGGGAATTCTCTGCCTGCCTTTCCCCAGTGCTCTGCAAGCTCTCCAGGACAACATAAAATCTGGGGCTCTGTGCTTTCTTTCGTTCTGAACAAGTGTTACTGTTTTCTGCACAAAAGCGATTCTGCGAAGCAATGTGAACACTTGTGCTTCCCAGGCACAGAGAAGGTGCTAGCAGGGAATTCTCTGCCTGCCTTTCCCCAGTGCTCTGCAAGCTCTCCAGGACAACATAAAATCTGGGGCTCCGTGCTTTCTTTCGTTCTGAACAAGTGTTACTGTTTTCTGCACAAAAGCGATTCTGCGAAGCAATGTGAACAGGCACAGAGAAGGTGCTAGCAGGGAATTCTCTGCCTGCCTTTCCCCGGTGCTCTGCAAGCTCTCCAGGACAACATAAAATCTGGGGCTCTGTGCTTTCTTTCGTTCTGAACAAGTGTTACTGTTTTCTGCACAAAAGCGATTCTGCGAAGCAATGTGAACACTTGTGCTTCCCAGGCACAGAGAAGGTGCTAGCAGGGAATTCTCTGCCTGCCTTTCCCCAGTGCTCTGCAAGCTCTCCAGGACAACATAAAATCTGGGGCTCTGTGCTTTCTTTCGTTCTGAACAAGTGTTACTGTTTTCTGCACAAAAGCGATTCTGCGAAGCAATGTGAACACTTGTGCTTCCCAGGCACAGAGAAGGTGCTAGCAGGGAATTCTCTGCCTGCCTTTCCCCAGTGCTCTGCAAGCTCTCCAGGACAACATAAAATCTGGGGCTCTGTGCTTTCTTTCGTTCTGAACAAGTGTTACTGTTTTCTGCACAAAAGCGATTCTGCGAAGCAATGTGAACACTTGTGCTTCCCAGGCACAGAGAAGGTGCTAGCAGGGAATTCTCTGCCTGCCTTTCCCCAGTGCTCTGCAAGCTCTCCAGGACAACAGCAAATCTGGGGCTCTGTGCTGTCTTTCGTTCTGAACAAGTGTTACTGTTTTCTGCACAAAAGCGATTCTGCGAAGCAATGTGAACAGGCACAGAGAAGGTGCTAGCAGGGAATTCTCTGCCTGCCTTTCCCCAGTGCTCTGCAAGCTCTCCAGGACAACATAAAATCTGGGGCTCTGTGCTTTCTTTCGTTCTGAACAAGTGTTACTGTTTTCTGCACAAAAGCGATTCTGCGAAGCAATGTGAACACTTGTGCTTCCCAGGCACAGAGAAGGTGCTAGCAGGGAATTCTCTGCCTGCCTTTCCCCAGTGCTCTGCAAGCTCTCCAGGACAACATAAAATCTGGGGCTCCGTGCTTTCTTTCGTTCTGAACAAGTGTTACTGTTTTCTGCACAAAAGCGATTCTGCGAAGCAATGTGAACAGGCACAGAGAAGGTGCTAGCAGGGAATTCTCTGCCTGCCTTTCCCCGGTGCTCTGCAAGCTCTCCAGGACAACATAAAATCTGGGGCTCTGTGCTTTCTTTCGTTCTGAACAAGTGTTACTGTTTTCTGCACAAAAGCGATTCTGCGAAGCAATGTGAACACTTGTGCTTCCCAGGCACAGAGAAGGTGCTAGCAGGGAATTCTCTGCCTGCCTTTCCCCAGTGCTCTGCAAGCTCTCCAGGACAACATAAAATCTGGGGCTCTGTGCTTTCTTTCGTTCTGAACAAGTGTTACTGTTTTCTGCACAAAAGCGATTCTGCGAAGCAATGTGAACACTTGTGCTTCCCAGGCACAGAGAAGGTGCTAGCAGGGAATTCTCTGCCTGCCTTTCCCCAGTGCTCTGCAAGCTCTCCAGGACAACATAAAATCTGGGGCTCTGTGCTTTCTTTCGTTCTGAACAAGTGTTACTGTTTTCTGCACAAAAGCGATTCTGCGAAGCAATGTGAACAGGCACAGAGAAGGTGCTAGCAGGGAATTCTCTGCCTGCCTTTCCCCAGTGCTCTGCAAGCTCTCCAGGACAACATAAAATCTGGGGCTCTGTGCTTTCTTTCGTTCTGAACAAGTGTTACTGTTTTCTGCACAAAAGCGATTCTGCGAAGCAATGTGAACACTTCTGCTTCCCAGGCACAGAGAAGGTGCTAGCAGGGAATTCTCTGCCTGCCTTTCCCCAGTGCTCTGCAAGCTCTCCAGGACAACAGCAAATCTGGGGCTCTGTGCTTTCTTTCGTTCTGAACAAGTGTTAGTGTTTTCTGCACAAAAGCGATTCTGCGAAGCAATGTGAACACTTGTGCTTCCCAGGCACAGAGAAGGTGCTAGCAGGGAATTCTCTGCCTGCCTTTCCCCAGTGCTCTGCAAGCTCTCCAGGACAACATAAAATCTGGGGCTCTGTGCTTTCTTTCGTTCTGAACAAGTGTTACTGTTTTCTGCACAAAAGCGATTCTGCGAAGCAATGTGAACAGGCACAGAGAAGGTGCTAGCAGGGAATTCTCTGCCTGCCTTTCCCCAGTGCTCTGCAAGCTCTCCAGGACAACATAAAATCTGGGGCTCTGTGCTTTCTTTCGTTCTGAACAAGTGTTACTGTTTTCTGCACAAAAGCGATTCTGCGAAGCAATGTGAACACTTGTGCTTCCCAGGCACAGAGAAGGTGCTAGCAGGGAATTCTCTGCCTGCCTTTCCCCAGTGCTCTGCAAGCTCTCCAGGACAACATAAAATCTGGGGCTCTGTGCTTTCTTTCGTTCTGAACAAGTGTTACTGTTTTCTGCACAAAAGCGATTCTGCGAAGCAATGTGAACACTTGTGCTTCCCAGGCACAGAGAAGGTGCTAGCAGGGAATTCTCTGCCTGCCTTTCCCCAGTGCTCTGCAAGCTCTCCAGGACAACAGCAAATCTGGGGCTCTGTGCTTTCTTTCGTTCTGAACAAGTGTTACTGTTTTCTGCACAACAGCGATTCTGCGAAGCAATGTGAACACTTCTGCTTCCCAGGCACAGAGAAGGTGCTAGCAGGGAATTCTCTGCCTGCCTTTCCCCAGTGCTCTGCAAGCTCTCCAGGACAACAGCAAATCTGGGGCTCTGTGCTTTCTTTCGTTCTGAACAAGTGTTACTGTTTTCTGCACAAAAGCGATTCTGCGAAGCAATGTGAACAGGCACAGAGAAGGTGCTAGCAGGGAATTCTCTGCCTGCCTTTCCCCAGTGCTCTGCAAGCTCTCCAGGACAACAGCAAATCTGGGGCTCTGTGCTTTCTTTCGTTCTGAACAAGTGTTACTGTTTTCTGCACAAAAGCGATTCTGCGAAGCAATGTGAACAGGCACAGAGAAGGTGCTAGCAGGGAATTCTCTGCCTGCCTTTCCCCAGTGCTCTGCAAGCTCTCCAGGACAACAGCAAATCTGGGGCTCTGTGCTTTCTTTCGTTCTGAACAAGTGTTACTGTTTTCTGCACAAAAGCGATTCTGCGAAGCAATGTGAACACTTGTGCTTCCCAGCACAGAGAAGGTGCTAGCAGGGAATTCTCTGCCTGCCTTTCCCCAGTGCTCTGCAAGCTCTCCAGGACAACAGCAAATCTGGGGCTCTGTGCTTTCTTTCGTTCTGAACAAGTGTTACTGTTTTCTGCACAAAAGCGATTCTGCCAAGCAATGTGAACACTTGTGCTTCCCAGGCACAGAGAAGGTGCTAGCAGGGAATTCTCTGCCTGCCTTTCCCCAGTGCTCTGCAAGCTCGCCAGGACAACATAAAATCTGGGGCTCTGTGCTTTCTTTCGTTCTGAACAAGTGTTACTGTTTTCTGCACAAAAGCGATTCTGCGAAGCAATGTGAACAGGCACAGAGAAGGTGCTAGCAGGGAATTCTCTGCCTGCCTTTCCCCGGTGCTCTGCAAGCTCTCCAGGACAACATAAAATCTGGGGCTCTGTGCTTTCTTTCGTTCTGAACAAGTGTACTGTTTTCTGCACAAAACCGATTCTGCGAAGCAATGTGAACACTTGTGCTTCCCAGGCACAGAGAAGGTGCTAGCAGGGAATTCTCTGCCTGCCTTTCCCCAGTGCTCTGCAAGCTCTCCAGGACAACATAAAATCTGGGGCTCTGTGCTTTCTTTCGTTCTGAACAAGTGTTACTGTTTTCTGCACAAAAGCGATTCTGCGAAGCAATGTGAACACTTCTGCTTCCCAGGCACAGAGAAGGTGCTAGCAGGGAATTCTCTGCCTGCCTTTCCCCAGTGCTCTGCAAGCTCTCCAGGACAACATAAAATCTGGGGCTCTGTGCTTTCTTTCATTCTGAACAAGTGTTACTGTTTTCTGCACAAAAGCGATTCTGCGAAGCAATGTGAACACTTGTGCTTCCCAGGCACAGAGAAGGTGCTAGCAGGGAATTCTCTGCCTGCCTTTCCCCAGTGCTCTGCAAGCTCTCCAGGACAACATAAAATCTGGGGCTCTGTGCTTTCTTTCATTCTGAACAAGTGTTACTGTTTTCTGCACAAAAGCGATTCTGCGAAGCAATGTGAACACTTGTGCTTCCCAGGCACAGAGAAGGTGCTAGCAGGGAATTCTCTGCCTGCCTTTCCCCAGTGCTCTGCAAGCTCTCCAGGACAACATAAAATCTGGGGCTCTGTGCTTTCTTTCGTTCTGAACAAGTGTTACTGTTTTCTGCACAAAAGCGATTCTGCGAAGCAATGTGAACACTTGTGCTTCCCAGGCACAGAGAAGGTGCTAGCAGGGAATTCTCTGCCTGCCTTTCCCCAGTGCTCTGCAAGCTCTCCAGGACAACATAAAATCTGGGGCTCTGTGCTTTCTTTCGTTCTGAACAAGTGTTACTGTTTTCTGCACAAAAGCGATTCTGCGAAGCAATGTGAACACTTGTGCTTCCCAGGCACAGAGAAGGTGCTAGCAGGGAATTCTCTGCCTGCCTTTCCCCAGTGCTCTGCAAGCTCTCCAGGACAACATAAAATCTGGGGCTCTGTGCTTGCTTTCATTCTGAACAAGTGTTACTGTTTTCTGCACAAAAGCGATTCTGCGAAGCAATGTGAACACTTGTGCTTCCCAGGCACAGAGAAGGTGCTAGCAGGGAATTCTCTGCCTGCCTTTCCCCAGTGCTCTGCAAGCTCTCCAGGACAACATAAAATCTGGGGCTCTGTGCTTTCTTTCATTCTGAACAAGTGTTACTGTTTTCTGCACAAAAGCAATTCTGCGAAGCAATGTGAACACTTGTGCTTCCCAGGCACAGAGAAGGTGCTAGCAGGGAATTCTCTGCCTGCCTTTCCCCAGTGCTCTGCAAGCTCTCCAGGACAACATAAAATCTGGGGCTCTGTGCTTTCTTTCGTTCTGAACAAGTGTTACTGTTTTCTGCACAAAAGCGATTCTGCCAAGCAATGTGAACACTTGTGCTTCCCAGGCACAGAGAAGGTGCTAGCAGGGAATTCTCTGCCTGCCTTTCCCCAGTGCTCTGCAAGCTCTCCAGGACAACATAAAATCTGGGGCTCTGTGCTTTCTTTCGTTCTGAACAAGTGTTACTGTTTTCTGCACAAAAGCAATTCTGCGAAGCAATGTGAACAGGCACAGAGAAGGTGCTAGCAGGGAATTCTCTGCCTGCCTTTCCCCAGTGCTCTGCAAGCTCTCCAGGACAACATAAAATCTGGGGCTCTGTGCTTTCTTTCGTTCTGAACAAGTGTTACTGTTTTCTGCACAACAGCGATTCTGCGAAGCAATGTGAACACTTGTGCTTCCCAGGCACAGAGAAGGTGCTAGCAGGGAATTCTCTGCCTGCCTTTCCCCAGTGCTCTGCAAGCTCTCCAGGACAACATAAAATCTGGGGCTCTGTGCTTTCTTTCATTCTGAACAAGTGTTACTGTTTTCTGCACAAAAGCGATTCTGCGAAGCAATGTGAACACTTCTGCTTCCCAGGCACAGAGAAGGTGCTAGCAGGGAATTCTCTGCCTGCCTTTCCCCAGTGCTCTGCAAGCTCTCCAGGACAACAGCAAATCTGGGGCTCTGTGCTTTCTTTCGTTCTGAACAAGTGTTAGTGTTTTCTGCACAAAAGCGATTCTGCGAAGCAATGTGAACACTTGTGCTTCCCAGGCACAGAGAAGGTGCTAGCAGGGAATTCTCTGCCTGCCTTTCCCCAGTGCTCTGCAAGCTCTCCAGGACAACATAAAATCTGGGGCTCTGTGCTTTCTTTCATTCTGAACAAGTGTTACTGTTTTCTGCACAAAAGCGATTCTGCGAAGCAATGTGAACAGGCACAGAGAAGGTGCTAGCAGGGAATTCTCTGCCTGCCTTTCCCCAGTGCTCTGCAAGCTCTCCAGGACAACATAAAATCTGGGGCTCTGTGCTTTCTTTCGTTCTGAACAAGTATTACTGTTTTCTGCACAAAAGCGATTCTGCGAAGCAATGTGAACACTTGTGCTTCCCAGCACAGAGAAGGTGCTAGCAGGGAATTCTCTGCCTGCCTTTCCCCAGTGCTCTGCAAGCTCTCCAGGACAACAGCAAATCTGGGGCTCTGTGCTTTCTTTCGTTCTGAACAAGTGTTACTGTTTTCTGCACAAAAGCGATTCTGCGAAGCAATGTGAACACTTGTGCTTCCCAGGCACAGAGAAGGTGCTAGCAGGGAATTCTCTGCCTGCCTTTCCCCAGTGCTCTGCAAGCTCTCCAGGACAACATAAAATCTGGGGCTCTGTGCTTTCTTTCGTTCTGAACAAGTGTTACTGTTTTCTGCACAAAAGCAATTCTGCGAAGCAATGTGAACAGGCACAGAGAAGGTGCTAGCAGGGAATTCTCTGCCTGCCTTTCCCCAGTGCTCTGCAAGCTCTCCAGGACAACATAAAATCTGGGGCTCTGTGCTTTCTTTCGTTCTGAACAAGTGTTACTGTTTTCTGCACAAAAGCGATTCTGCGAAGCAATGTGAACACTTCTGCTTCCCAGGCACAGAGAAGGTGCTAGCAGGGAATTCTCTGCCTGCCTTTCCCCAGTGCTCTGCAAGCTCTCCAGGACAACAGCAAATCTGGGGCTCTGTGCTTTCTTTCGTTCTGAACAAGTGTTACTGTTTTCTGCACAAAAGCGATTCTGCGAAGGAATGTGAACACTTGTGCTTCCCAGGCACAGAGAAGGTGCTAGCAGGGAATTCTCTGCCTGCCTTTCCCCAGTGCTCTGCAAGCTCTCCAGGACAACATAAAATCTGGGGCTCTGTGCTTTCTTTCGTTCTGAACAAGTGTTACTGTTTTCTGCACAAAAGCGATTCTGCGAAGCAATGTGAACACTTGTGCTTCCCAGGCACAGAGAAGGTGCTAGCAGGGAATTCTCTGCCTGCCTTTCCCCAGTGCTCTGCAAGCTCTCCAGGACAACATAAAATCTGGGGCTCTGTGCTTTCTTTCGTTCTGAACAAGTGTTACTGTTTTCTGCACAAAAGCGATTCTGCGAAGCAATGTGAACACTTGTGCTTCCCAGGCACAGAGAAGGTGCTAGCAGGGAATTCTCTGCCTGCCTTTCCCCAGTGCTCTGCAAGCTCTCCAGGACAACATAAAATCTGGGGCTCTGTGCTTGCTTTCATTCTGAACAAGTGTTACTGTTTTCTGCACAAAAGCGATTCTGCGAAGCAATGTGAACACTTGTGCTTCCCAGGCACAGAGAAGGTGCTAGCAGGGAATTCTCTGCCTGCCTTTCCCCAGTGCTCTGCAAGCTCTCCAGGACAACATAAAATCTGGGGCTCTGTGCTTTCTTTCATTCTGAACAAGTGTTACTGTTTTCTGCACAAAAGCAATTCTGCGAAGCAATGTGAACACTTGTGCTTCCCAGGCACAGAGAAGGTGCTAGCAGGGAATTCTCTGCCTGCCTTTCCCCAGTGCTCTGCAAGCTCTCCAGGACAACATAAAATCTGGGGCTCTGTGCTTTCTTTCGTTCTGAACAAGTGTTACTGTTTTCTGCACAAAAGCGATTCTGCCAAGCAATGTGAACACTTGTGCTTCCCAGGCACAGAGAAGGTGCTAGCAGGGAATTCTCTGCCTGCCTTTCCCCATTGCTCTGCAAGCTCTCCAGGACAACATAAAATCTGGGGCTCTGTGCTTTCTTTCGTTCTGAACAAGTGTTACTGTTTTCTGCACAAAAGCAATTCTGCGAAGCAATGTGAACAGGCACAGAGAAGGTGCTAGCAGGGAATTCTCTGCCTGCCTTTCCCCAGTGCTCTGCAAGCTCTCCAGGACAACATAAAATCTGGGGCTCTGTGCTTTCTTTCGTTCTGAACAAGTGTTACTGTTTTCTGCACAACAGCGATTCTGCGAAGCAATGTGAACACTTGTGCTTCCCAGGCACAGAGAAGGTGCTAGCAGGGAATTCTCTGCCTGCCTTTCCCCAGTGCTCTGCAAGCTCTCCAGGACAACATAAAATCTGGGGCTCTGTGCTTTCTTTCGTTCTGAACAAGTGTTACTGTTTTCTGCACAAAAGCGATTCTGCGAAGCAATGTGAACACTTCTGCTTCCCAGGCACAGAGAAGGTGCTAGCAGGGAATTCTCTGCCTGCCTTTCCCCAGTGCTCTGCAAGCTCTCCAGGACAACAGCAAATCTGGGGCTCTGTGCTTTCTTTCGTTCAGAACAAGTGTTAGTGTTTTCTGCACAAAAGCGATTCTGCGAAGCAATGTGAACACTTGTGCTTCCCAGGGACAGAGAAGGTGCTAGCAGGGAATTCTCTGCCTGCCTTTCCCCAGTGCTCTGCAAGCTCTCCAGGACAACATAAAATCTGGGGCTCTGTGCTTTCTTTCGTTCTGAACAAGTGTTACTGTTTTCTGCACAAAAGCGATTCTGCGAAGCAATGTGAACAGGCACAGAGAAGGTGCTAGCAGGGAATTCTCTGCCTGCCTTTCCCCAGTGCTCTGCAAGCTCTCCAGGACAACATAAAATCTGGGGCTCTGTGCTTTCTTTCGTTCTGAACAAGTATTACTGTTTTCTGCACAAAAGCGATTCTGCGAAGCAATGTGAACACTTGTGCTTCCCAGCACAGAGAAGGTGCTAGCAGGGAATTCTCTGCCTGCCTTTCCCCAGTGCTCTGCAAGCTCTCCAGGACAACAGCAAATCTGGGGCTCTGTGCTTTCTTTCGTTCTGAACAAGTGTTACTGTTTTCTGCACAAAAGCGATTCTGCCAAGCAATGTGAACACTTGTGCTTCCCAGGCACAGAGAAGGTGCTAGCAGGGAATTCTCTGCCTGCCTTTCCCCAGTGCTCTGCAAGCTCTCCAGGACAACATAAAATCTGGGGCTCTGTGCTTTCTTTCGTTCTGAACAAGTGTTACTGTTTTCTGCACAAAAGCAATTCTGCGAAGCAATGTGAACAGGCACAGAGAAGGTGCTAGCAGGGAATTCTCTGCCTGCCTTTCCCCAGTGCTCTGCAAGCTCTCCAGGACAACATAAAATCTGGGGCTCTGTGCTTTCTTTCGTTCTGAACAAGTGTTACTGTTTTCTGCACAAAAGCGATTCTGCGAAGCAATGTGAACACTTCTGCTTCCCAGGCACAGAGAAGGTGCTAGCAGGGAATTCTCTGCCTGCCTTTCCCCAGTGCTCTGCAAGCTCTCCAGGACAACAGCAAATCTGGGGCTCTGTGCTTTCTTTCGTTCTGAACAAGTGTTAGTGTTTTCTGCACAAAAGCGATTCTGCGAAGCAATGTGAACACTTGTGCTTCCCAGGCACAGAGAAGGTGCTAGCAGGGAATTCTCTGCCTGCCTTTCCCCAGTGCTCTGCAAGCTCTCCAGGACAACATAAAATCTGGGGCTCTGTGCTTTCTTTCGTTCTGAACAAGTGTTACTGTTTTCTGCACAAAAGCGATTCTGCGAAGCAATGTGAACAGGCACAGAGAAGGTGCTAGCAGGGAATTCTCTGCCTGCCTTTCCCCAGTGCTCTGCAAGCTCTCCAGGACAACATAAAATCTGGGGCTCTGTGCTTTCTTTCGTTCTGAACAAGTATTACTGTTTTCTGCACAAAAGCGATTCTGCGAAGCAATGTGAACACTTGTGCTTCCCAGCACAGAGAAGGTGCTAGCAGGGAATTCTCTGCCTGCCTTTCCCCAGTGCTCTGCAAGCTCTCCAGGACAACAGCAAATCTGGGGCTCTGTGCTTTCTTTCGTTCTGAACAAGTGTTACTGTTTTCTGCACAAAAGCGATTCTGCCAAGCAATGTGAACACTTGTGCTTCCCAGGCACAGAGAAGGTGCTAGCAGGGAATTCTCTGCCTGCCTTTCCCCAGTGCTCTGCAAGCTCGCCAGGACAACATAAAATCTGGGGCTCTGTGCTTTCTTTCGTTCTGAACAAGTGTTACTGTTTTCTGCACAAAAGCGATTCTGCGAAGCAATGTGAACAGGCACAGAGAAGGTGCTAGCAGGGAATTCTCTGCCTGCCTTTCCCCGGTGCTCTGCAAGCTCTCCAGGACAACATAAAATCTGGGGCTCTGTGCTTTCTTTCGTTCTGAACAAGTGTACTGTTTTCTGCACAAAACCGATTCTGCGAAGCAATGTGAACACTTGTGCTTCCCAGGCACAGAGAAGGTGCTAGCAGGGAATTCTCTGCCTGCCTTTCCCCAGTGCTCTGCAAGCTCTCCAGGACAACATAAAATCTGGGGCTCTGTGCTTTCTTTCGTTCTGAACAAGTGTTACTGTTTTCTGCACAAAAGCGATTCTGCGAAGCAATGTGAACACTTGTGCTTCCCAGGCACAGAGAAGGTGCTAGCAGGGAATTCTCTGCCTGCCTTTCCCCAGTGCTCTGCAAGCTCTCCAGGACAACATAAAATCTGGGGCTCTGTGCTTTCTTTCGTTCTGAACAAGTGTTACTGTTTTCTGCACAACAGCGATTCTGCGAAGCAATGTGAACACTTGTGCTTCCCAGGCACAGAGAAGGTGCTAGCAGGGAATTCTCTGCCTGCCTTTCCCCAGTGCTCTGCAAGCTCTCCAGGACAACAGCAAATCTGGGGCTCTGTGCTTTCTTTCATTCTGAACAAGTGTTACTGTTTTCTGCACAAAAGCGATTCTGCGAAGCAATGTGAACAGGCACAGAGAAGGTGCTAGCAGGGAATTCTCTGCCTGCCTTTCCCCAGTGCTCTGCAAGCTCTCCAGGACAACATAAAATCTGGGGCTCTGTGCTTTCTTTCGTTCTGAACAAGTGTTACTGTTTTCTGCACAAAAGCGATTCTGCGAAGCAATGTGAACAGGCACAGAGAAGGTGCTAGCAGGGAATTCTCTGCCTGCCTTTCCCCGGTGCTCTGCAAGCTCTCCAGGACAACATAAAATCTGGGGCTCTGTGCTTTCTTTCGTTCTGAACAAGTGTTACTGTTTTCTGCACAAAAGCGATTCTGCGAAGCAATGTGAACAGGCACAGAGAAGGTGCTAGCAGGGAATTCTCTGCCTGCCTTTCCCCGGTGCTCTGCAAGCTCTCCAGGACAACATAAAATCTGGGGCTCTGTGCTTTCTTTCGTTCTGAACAAGTGTTACTGTTTTCTGCACAAAAGCGATTCTGCGAAGGAATGTGAACACTTGTGCTTCCCAGGCACAGAGAAGGTGCTAGCAGGGAATTCTCTGCCTGCCTTTCCCCAGTGCTCTGCAAGCTCTCCAGGACAACATAAAATCTGGGGCTCTGTGCTTTCTTTCGTTCTGAACAAGTGTTACTGTTTTCTGCACAAAAGCGATTCTGCGAAGCAATGTGAACACTTGTGCTTCCCAGGCACAGAGAAGGTGCTAGCAGGGAATTCTCTGCCTGCCTTTCCCCAGTGCTCTGCAAGCTCTCCAGGACAACATAAAATCTGGGGCTCTGTGCTTTCTTTCGTTCTGAACAAGTGTTACTGTTTTCTGCACAAAAGCGATTCTGCGAAGCAATGTGAACACTTGTGCTTCCCAGGCACAGAGAAGGTGCTAGCAGGGAATTCTCTGCCTGCCTTTCCCCAGTGCTCTGCAAGCTCTCCAGGACAACAGCAAATCTGGGGCTCTGTGCTGTCTTTCGTTCTGAACAAGTGTTACTGTTTTCTGCACAAAAGCGATTCTGCGAAGCAATGTGAACACTTGTGCTTCCCAGGCACAGAGAAGGTGCTAGCAGGGAATTCTCTGCCTGCCTTTCCCCAGTGCTCTGCAAGCTCTCCAGGACAACATAAAATCTGGGGCTCTGTGCTTTCTTTCGTTCTGAACAAGTGTTACTGTTTTCTGCACAAAAGCGATTCTGCCAAGCAATGTGAACAGGCACAGAGAAGGTGCTAGCAGGGAATTCTCTGCCTGCCTTTCCCCAGTGCTCTGCAAGCTCTCCAGGACAACATAAAATCTGGGGCTCTGTGCTTTCTTTCGTTCTGAACAAGTGTTACTGTTTTCTGCACAAAAGCGATTCTGCGAAGCAATGTGAACACTTGTGCTTCCCAGGCACAGAGAAGGTGCTAGCAGGGAATTCTCTGCCTGCCTTTCCCCAGTGCTCTGCAAGCTCTCCAGGACAACATAAAATCTGGGGCTCCGTGCTTTCTTTCGTTCTGAACAAGTGTTACTGTTTTCTGCACAAAAGCGATTCTGCGAAGCAATGTGAACAGGCACAGAGAAGGTGCTAGCAGGGAATTCTCTGCCTGCCTTTCCCCAGTGCTCTGCAAGCTCTCCAGGACAACAGCAAATCTGGGGCTCTGTGCTTTCTTTCGTTCTGAACAAGTGTTACTGTTTTCTGCACAAAAGCGATTCTGCGAAGCAATGTGAACACTTGTGCTTCCCAGGCACAGAGAAGGTGCTAGCAGGGAATTCTCTGCCTGCCTTTCCCCAGTGCTCTGCAAGCTCTCCAGGACAACATAAAATCTGGGGCTCTGTGCTTTCTTTCGTTCTGAACAAGTGTTACTGTTTTCTGCACAAAAGCGATTCTGCGAAGCAATGTGAACACTTGTGCTTCCCAGGCACAGAGAAGGTGCTAGCAGGGAATTCTCTGCCTGCCTTTCCCCAGTGCTCTGCAAGCTCTCCAGGACAACATAAAATCTGGGGCTCTGTGCTTTCTTTCGTTCTGAACAAGTGTTACTGTTTTCTGCACAAAAGCGATTCTGCGAAGCAATGTGAACACTTGTGCTTCCCAGGCACAGAGAAGGTGCTAGCAGGGAATTCTCTGCCTGCCTTTCCCCAGTGCTCTGCAAGCTCTCCAGGACAACAGCAAATCTGGGGCTCTGTGCTGTCTTTCGTTCTGAACAAGTGTTACTGTTTTCTGCACAAAAGCGATTCTGCGAAGCAATGTGAACACTTGTGCTTCCCAGGCACAGAGAAGGTGCTAGCAGGGAATTCTCTGCCTGCCTTTCCCCAGTGCTCTGCAAGCTCTCCAGGACAACATAAAATCTGGGGCTCTGTGCTTTCTTTCGTTCTGAACAAGTGTTACTGTTTTCTGCACAAAAGCGATTCTGCGAAGCAATGTGAACAGGCACAGAGAAGGTGCTAGCAGGGAATTCTCTGCCTGCCTTTCCCCAGTGCTCTGCAAGCTCTCCAGGACAACATAAAATCTGGGGCTCTGTGCTTTCTTTCGTTCTGAACAAGTGTTACTGTTTTCTGCACAAAAGCGATTCTGCGAAGCAATGTGAACACTTGTGCTTCCCAGGCACAGAGAAGGTGCTAGCAGGGAATTCTCTGCCTGCCTTTCCCCAGTGCTCTGCAAGCTCTCCAGGACAACAGCAAATCTGGGGCTCTGTGCTTTCTTTCGTTCTGAACAAGTGTTAGTGTTTTCTGCACAAAAGCGATTCTGCGAAGCAATGTGAACACTTGTGCTTCCCAGGCACAGAGAAGGTGCTAGCAGGGAATTCTCTGCCTGCCTTTCCCCAGTGCTCTGCAAGCTCTCCAGGACAACATAAAATCTGGGGCTCTGTGCTTTCTTTCGTTCTGAACAAGTGTTACTGTTTTCTGCACAAAAGCGATTCTGCGAAGCAATGTGAACAGGCACAGAGAAGGTGCTAGCAGGGAATTCTCTGCCTGCCTTTCCCCAGTGCTCTGCAAGCTCTCCAGGACAACATAAAATCTGGGGCTCTGTGCTTTCTTTCGTTCTGAACAAGTATTACTGTTTTCTGCACAAAAGCGATTCTGCGAAGCAATGTGAACACTTGTGCTTCCCAGGCACAGAGAAGGTGCTAGCAGGGAATTCTCTGCCTGCCTTTCCCCAGTGCTCTGCAAGCTCTCCAGGACAACAGCAAATCTGGGGCTCTGTGCTTTCTTTCGTTCTGAACAAGTGTTACTGTTTTCTGCACAACAGCGATTCTGCGAAGCAATGTGAACACTTCTGCTTCCCAGGCACAGAGAAGGTGCTAGCAGGGAATTCTCTGCCTGCCTTTCCCCAGTGCTCTGCAAGCTCTCCAGGACAACAGCAAATCTGGGGCTCTGTGCTTTCTTTCGTTCTGAACAAGTGTTACTGTTTTCTGCACAAAAGCGATTCTGCGAAGCAATGTGAACAGGCACAGAGAAGGTGCTAGCAGGGAATTCTCTGCCTGCCTTTCCCTAGTGCTCTGCAAGCTCTCCAGGACAACAGCAAATCTGGGGCTCTGTGCTTTCTTTCGTTCTGAACAAGTGTTACTGTTTTCTGCACAAAAGCGATTCTGCGAAGCAATGTGAACAGGCACAGAGAAGGTGCTAGCAGGGAATTCTCTGCCTGCCTTTCCCCAGTGCTCTGCAAGCTCTCCAGGACAACAGCAAATCTGGGGCTCTGTGCTTTCTTTCGTTCTGAACAAGTGTTACTGTTTTCTGCACAAAAGCGATTCTGCGAAGCAATGTGAACAGGCACAGAGAAGGTGCTAGCAGGGAATTCTCTGCCTGCCTTTCCCCGGTGCTCTGCAAGCTCTCCAGGACAACATAAAATCTGGGGCTCTGTGCTTTCTTTCGTTCTGAACAAGTGTACTGTTTTCTGCACAAAAGCGATTCTGCGAAGCAATGTGAACACTTGTGCTTCCCAGGCACAGAGAAGGTGCTAGCAGGGAATTCTCTGCCTGCCTTTCCCCAGTGCTCTGCAAGCTCTCCAGGACAACATAAAATCTGGGGCTCTGTGCTTTCTTTCGTTCTGAACAAGTGTTACTGTTTTCTGCACAAAAGCGATTCTGCCAAGCAATGTGAACACTTGTGCTTCCCAGGCACAGAGAAGGTGCTAGCAGGGAATTCTCTGCCTGCCTTTCCCCAGTGCTCTGCAAGCTCTCCAGGACAACATAAAATCTGGGGCTCTGTGCTTTCTTTCATTCTGAACAAGTGTTACTGTTTTCTGCACAAAAGCGATTCTGCGAAGCAATGTGAACACTTGTGCTTCCCAGGCACAGAGAAGGTGCTAGCAGGGAATTCTCTGCCTGCCTTTCCCCAGTGCTCTGCAAGCTCTCCAGGACAACATAAAATCTGGGGCTCTGTGCTTTCTTTCATTCTGAACAAGTGTTACTGTTTTCTGCACAAAAGCGATTCTGCGAAGCAATGTGAACACTTGTGCTTCCCAGGCACAGAGAAGGTGCTAGCAGGGAATTCTCTGCCTGCCTTTCCCCAGTGCTCTGCAAGCTCTCCAGGACAACATAAAATCTGGGGCTCTGTGCTTTCTTTCGTTCTGAACAAGTGTTACTGTTTTCTGCACAAAAGCGATTCTGCGAAGCAATGTGAACACTTGTGCTTCCCAGGCACAGAGAAGGTGCTAGCAGGGAATTCTCTGCCTGCCTTTCCCCAGTGCTCTGCAAGCTCTCCAGGACAACATAAAATCTGGGGCTCTGTGCTTTCTTTCGTTCTGAACAAGTGTTACTGTTTTCTGCACAAAAGCGATTCTGCGAAGCAATGTGAACACTTGTGCTTCCCAGGCACAGAGAAGGTGCTAGCAGGGAATTCTCTGCCTGCCTTTCCCCAGTGCTCTGCAAGCTCTCCAGGACAACATAAAATCTGGGGCTCTGTGCTTTCTTTCGTTCTGAACAAGTGTTACTGTTTTCTGCACAACAGCGATTCTGCGAAGCAATGTGAACACTTGTGCTTCCCAGGCACAGAGAAGGTGCTAGCAGGGAATTCTCTGCCTGCCTTTCCCCAGTGCTCTGCAAGCTCTCCAGGACAACAGCAAATCTGGGGCTCTGTGCTTTCTTTCATTCTGAACAAGTGTTACTGTTTTCTGCACAAAAGCGATTCTGCGAAGCAATGTGAACAGGCACAGAGAAGGTGCTAGCAGGGAATTCTCTGCCTGCCTTTCCCCAGTGCTCTGCAAGCTCTCCAGGACAACATAAAATCTGGGGCTCTGTGCTTTCTTTCGTTCTGAACAAGTGTTACTGTTTTCTGCACAAAAGCGATTCTGCGAAGCAATGTGAACAGGCACAGAGAAGGTGCTAGCAGGGAATTCTCTGCCTGCCTTTCCCCGGTGCTCTGCAAGCTCTCCAGGACAACATAAAATCTGGGGCTCTGTGCTTTCTTTCGTTCTGAACAAGTGTTACTGTTTTCTGCACAAAAGCGATTCTGCGAAGCAATGTGAACAGGCACAGAGAAGGTGCTAGCAGGGAATTCTCTGCCTGCCTTTCCCCGGTGCTCTGCAAGCTCTCCAGGACAACATAAAATCTGGGGCTCTGTGCTTTCTTTCGTTCTGAACAAGTGTTACTGTTTTCTGCACAAAAGCGATTCTGCGAAGGAATGTGAACACTTGTGCTTCCCAGGCACAGAGAAGGTGCTAGCAGGGAATTCTCTGCCTGCCTTTCCCCAGTGCTCTGCAAGCTCTCCAGGACAACATAAAATCTGGGGCTCTGTGCTTTCTTTCGTTCTGAACAAGTGTTACTGTTTTCTGCACAAAAGCGATTCTGCGAAGCAATGTGAACACTTGTGCTTCCCAGGCACAGAGAAGGTGCTAGCAGGGAATTCTCTGCCTGCCTTTCCCCAGTGCTCTGCAAGCTCTCCAGGACAACATAAAATCTGGGGCTCTGTGCTTTCTTTCGTTCTGAACAAGTGTTACTGTTTTCTGCACAAAAGCGATTCTGCGAAGCAATGTGAACACTTGTGCTTCCCAGGCACAGAGAAGGTGCTAGCAGGGAATTCTCTGCCTGCCTTTCCCCAGTGCTCTGCAAGCTCTCCAGGACAACATAAAATCTGGGGCTCTGTGCTTTCTTTCGTTCTGAACAAGTGTTACTGTTTTCTGCACAAAAGCGATTCTGCCAAGCAATGTGAACAGGCACAGAGAAGGTGCTAGCAGGGAATTCTCTGCCTGCCTTTCCCCAGTGCTCTGCAAGCTCTCCAGGACAACATAAAATCTGGGGCTCTGTGCTTTCTTTCGTTCTGAACAAGTGTTACTGTTTTCTGCACAAAAGCGATTCTGCGAAGCAATGTGAACACTTGTGCTTCCCAGGCACAGAGAAGGTGCTAGCAGGGAATTCTCTGCCTGCCTTTCCCCAGTGCTCTGCAAGCTCTCCAGGACAACATAAAATCTGGGGCTCCGTGCTTTCTTTCGTTCTGAACAAGTGTTACTGTTTTCTGCACAAAAGCGATTCTGCGAAGCAATGTGAACAGGCACAGAGAAGGTGCTAGCAGGGAATTCTCTGCCTGCCTTTCCCCAGTGCTCTGCAAGCTCTCCAGGACAACAGCAAATCTGGGGCTCTGTGCTTTCTTTCGTTCTGAACAAGTGTTACTGTTTTCTGCACAAAAGCGATTCTGCGAAGCAATGTGAACACTTGTGCTTCCCAGGCACAGAGAAGGTGCTAGCAGGGAATTCTCTGCCTGCCTTTCCCCAGTGCTCTGCAAGCTCTCCAGGACAACATAAAATCTGGGGCTCTGTGCTTTCTTTCGTTCTGAACAAGTGTTAGTGTTTTCTGCACAAAAGCGATTCTGCGAAGCAATGTGAACACTTGTGCTTCCCAGGCACAGAGAAGGTGCTAGCAGGGAATTCTCTGCCTGCCTTTCCCCAGTGCTCTGCAAGCTCTCCAGGACAACATAAAATCTGGGGCTCTGTGCTTTCTTTCGTTCTGAACAAGTGTTACTGTTTTCTGCACAAAAGCGATTCTGCGAAGCAATGTGAACACTTGTGCTTCCCAGGCACAGAGAAGGTGCTAGCAGGGAATTCTCTGCCTGCCTTTCCCCAGTGCTCTGCAAGCTCTCCAGGACAACAGCAAATCTGGGGCTCTGTGCTGTCTTTCGTTCTGAACAAGTGTTACTGTTTTCTGCACAAAAGCGATTCTGCGAAGCAATGTGAACACTTGTGCTTCCCAGGCACAGAGAAGGTGCTAGCAGGGAATTCTCTGCCTGCCTTTCCCCAGTGCTCTGCAAGCTCTCCAGGACAACATAAAATCTGGGGCTCTGTGCTTTCTTTCGTTCTGAACAAGTGTTACTGTTTTCTGCACAAAAGCAATTCTGCGAAGCAATGTGAACAGGCACAGAGAAGGTGCTAGCAGGGAATTCTCTGCCTGCCTTTCCCCAGTGCTCTGCAAGCTCTCCAGGACAACATAAAATCTGGGGCTCTGTGCTTTCTTTCGTTCTGAACAAGTGTTACTGTTTTCTGCACAAAAGCGATTCTGCGAAGCAATGTGAACACTTGTGCTTCCCAGGCACAGAGAAGGTGCTAGCAGGGAATTCTCTGCCTGCCTTTCCCCAGTGCTCTGCAAGCTCTCCAGGACAACATAAAATCTGGGGCTCTGTGCTTTCTTTCGTTCTGAACAAGTGTTACTGTTTTCTGCACAAAAGCGATTCTGCGAAGCAATGTGAACAGGCACAGAGAAGGTGCTAGCAGGGAATTCTCTGCCTGCCTTTCCCCAGTGCTCTGCAAGCTCTCCAGGACAACATAAAATCTGGGGCTCTGTGCTTTCTTTCGTTCTGAACAAGTATTACTGTTTTCTGCACAAAAGCGATTCTGCGAAGCAATGTGAACACTTGTGCTTCCCAGGCACAGAGAAGGTGCTAGCAGGGAATTCTCTGCCTGCCTTTCCCCAGTGCTCTGCAAGCTCTCCAGGACAACAGCAAATCTGGGGCTCTGTGCTTTCTTTCGTTCTGAACAAGTGTTACTGTTTTCTGCACAACAGCGATTCTGCGAAGCAATGTGAACACTTCTGCTTCCCAGGCACAGAGAAGGTGCTAGCAGGGAATTCTCTGCCTGCCTTTCCCCAGTGCTCTGCAAGCTCTCCAGGACAACAGCAAATCTGGGGCTCTGTGCTTTCTTTCGTTCTGAACAAGTGTTACTGTTTTCTGCACAAAAGCGATTCTGCGAAGCAATGTGAACAGGCACAGAGAAGGTGCTAGCAGGGAATTCTCTGCCTGCCTTTCCCCAGTGCTCTGCAAGCTCTCCAGGACAACAGCAAATCTGGGGCTCTGTGCTTTCTTTCGTTCTGAACAAGTGTTACTGTTTTCTGCACAAAAGCGATTCTGCGAAGCAATGTGAACAGGCACAGAGAAGGTGCTAGCAGGGAATTCTCTGCCTGCCTTTCCCCAGTGCTCTGCAAGCTCTCCAGGACAACAGCAAATCTGGGGCTCTGTGCTTTCTTTCGTTCTGAACAAGTGTTACTGTTTTCTGCACAAAAGCGATTCTGCGAAGCAATGTGAACACTTGTGCTTCCCAGCACAGAGAAGGTGCTAGCAGGGAATTCTCTGCCTGCCTTTCCCCAGTGCTCTGCAAGCTCTCCAGGACAACAGCAAATCTGGGGCTCTGTGCTTTCTTTCGTTCTGAACAAGTGTTACTGTTTTCTGCACAAAAGCGATTCTGCCAAGCAATGTGAACACTTGTGCTTCCCAGGCACAGAGAAGGTGCTAGCAGGGAATTCTCTGCCTGCCTTTCCCCAGTGCTCTGCAAGCTCTCCAGGACAACATAAAATCTGGGGCTCTGTGCTTTCTTTCGTTCTGAACAAGTGTTACTGTTTTCTGCACAAAAGCGATTCTGCGAAGCAATGTGAACAGGCACAGAGAAGGTGCTAGCAGGGAATTCTCTGCCTGCCTTTCCCCGGTGCTCTGCAAGCTCTCCAGGACAACATAAAATCTGGGGCTCTGTGCTTTCTTTCGTTCTGAACAAGTGTACTGTTTTCTGCACAAAACCGATTCTGCGAAGCAATGTGAACACTTGTGCTTCCCAGGCACAGAGAAGGTGCTAGCAGGGAATTCTCTGCCTGCCTTTCCCCAGTGCTCTGCAAGCTCTCCAGGACAACATAAAATCTGGGGCTCTGTGCTTTCTTTCGTTCTGAACAAGTGTTACTGTTTTCTGCACAAAAGCGATTCTGCGAAGCAATGTGAACACTTGTGCTTCCCAGGCACAGAGAAGGTGCTAGCAGGGAATTCTCTGCCTGCCTTTCCCCAGTGCTCTGCAAGCTCTCCAGGACAACATAAAATCTGGGGCTCTGTGCTTTCTTTCATTCTGAACAAGTGTTACTGTTTTCTGCACAAAAGCGATTCTGCGAAGCAATGTGAACACTTGTGCTTCCCAGGCACAGAGAAGGTGCTAGCAGGGAATTCTCTGCCTGCCTTTCCCCAGTGCTCTGCAAGCTCTCCAGGACAACATAAAATCTGGGGCTCTGTGCTTTCTTTCATTCTGAACAAGTGTTACTGTTTTCTGCACAAAAGCGATTCTGCGAAGCAATGTGAACACTTGTGCTTCCCAGGCACAGAGAAGGTGCTAGCAGGGAATTCTCTGCCTGCCTTTCCCCAGTGCTCTGCAAGCTCTCCAGGACAACATAAAATCTGGGGCTCTGTGCTTTCTTTCGTTCTGAACAAGTGTTACTGTTTTCTGCACAAAAGCGATTCTGCGAAGCAATGTGAACACTTGTGCTTCCCAGGCACAGAGAAGGTGCTAGCAGGGAATTCTCTGCCTGCCTTTCCCCAGTGCTCTGCAAGCTCTCCAGGACAACATAAAATCTGGGGCTCTGTGCTTTCTTTCGTTCTGAACAAGTGTTACTGTTTTCTGCACAAAAGCGATTCTGCGAAGCAATGTGAACACTTGTGCTTCCCAGGCACAGAGAAGGTGCTAGCAGGGAATTCTCTGCCTGCCTTTCCCCAGTGCTCTGCAAGCTCTCCAGGACAACATAAAATCTGGGGCTCTGTGCTTGCTTTCATTCTGAACAAGTGTTACTGTTTTCTGCACAAAAGCGATTCTGCGAAGCAATGTGAACACTTGTGCTTCCCAGGCACAGAGAAGGTGCTAGCAGGGAATTCTCTGCCTGCCTTTCCCCAGTGCTCTGCAAGCTCTCCAGGACAACATAAAATCTGGGGCTCTGTGCTTTCTTTCATTCTGAACAAGTGTTACTGTTTTCTGCACAAAAGCAATTCTGCGAAGCAATGTGAACACTTGTGCTTCCCAGGCACAGAGAAGGTGCTAGCAGGGAATTCTCTGCCTGCCTTTCCCCAGTGCTCTGCAAGCTCTCCAGGACAACATAAAATCTGGGGCTCTGTGCTTTCTTTCGTTCTGAACAAGTGTTACTGTTTTCTGCACAAAAGCGATTCTGCGAAGCAATGTGAACACTTGTGCTTCCCAGGCACAGAGAAGGTGCTAGCAGGGAATTCTCTGCCTGCCTTTCCCCAGTGCTCTGCAAGCTCTCCAGGACAACATAAAATCTGGGGCTCTGTGCTTTCTTTCGTTCTGAACAAGTGTTACTGTTTTCTGCACAAAAGCGATTCTGCGAAGCAATGTGAACACTTGTGCTTCCCAGGCACAGAGAAGGTGCTAGCAGGGAATTCTCTGCCTGCCTTTCCCCAGTGCTCTGCAAGCTCTCCAGGACAACATAAAATCTGGGGCTCTGTGCTTGCTTTCATTCTGAACAAGTGTTACTGTTTTCTGCACAAAAGCGATTCTGCGAAGCAATGTGAACACTTGTGCTTCCCAGGCACAGAGAAGGTGCTAGCAGGGAATTCTCTGCCTGCCTTTCCCCAGTGCTCTGCAAGCTCTCCAGGACAACATAAAATCTGGGGCTCTGTGCTTTCTTTCATTCTGAACAAGTGTTACTGTTTTCTGCACAAAAGCAATTCTGCGAAGCAATGTGAACACTTGTGCTTCCCAGGCACAGAGAAGGTGCTAGCAGGGAATTCTCTGCCTGCCTTTCCCCAGTGCTCTGCAAGCTCTCCAGGACAACATAAAATCTGGGGCTCTGTGCTTTCTTTCGTTCTGAACAAGTGTTACTGTTTTCTGCACAAAAGCGATTCTGCGAAGCAATGTGAACAGGCACAGAGAAGGTGCTAGCAGGGAATTCTCTGCCTGCCTTTCCCCAGTGCTCTGCAAGCTCTCCAGGACAACAGCAAATCTGGGGCTCTGTGCTTTCTTTCGTTCTGAACAAGTGTTACTGTTTTCTGCACAAAAGCGATTCTGCGAAGCAATGTGAACAGGCACAGAGAAGGTGCTAGCAGGGAATTCTCTGCCTGCCTTTCCCCAGTGCTCTGCAAGCTCTCCAGGACAACAGCAAATCTGGGGCTCTGTGCTTTCTTTCGTTCTGAACAAGTGTTACTGTTTTCTGCACAAAAGCGATTCTGCGAAGCAATGTGAACACTTGTGCTTCCCAGCACAGAGAAGGTGCTAGCAGGGAATTCTCTGCCTGCCTTTCCCCAGTGCTCTGCAAGCTCTCCAGGACAACAGCAAATCTGGGGCTCTGTGCTTTCTTTCGTTCTGAACAAGTGTTACTGTTTTCTGCACAAAAGCGATTCTGCCAAGCAATGTGAACACTTGTGCTTCCCAGGCACAGAGAAGGTGCTAGCAGGGAATTCTCTGCCTGCCTTTCCCCAGTGCTCTGCAAGCTCGCCAGGACAACATAAAATCTGGGGCTCTGTGCTTTCTTTCGTTCTGAACAAGTGTTACTGTTTTCTGCACAAAAGCGATTCTGCGAAGCAATGTGAACAGGCACAGAGAAGGTGCTAGCAGGGAATTCTCTGCCTGCCTTTCCCCGGTGCTCTGCAAGCTCTCCAGGACAACATAAAATCTGGGGCTCTGTGCTTTCTTTCGTTCTGAACAAGTGTACTGTTTTCTGCACAAAACCGATTCTGCGAAGCAATGTGAACACTTGTGCTTCCCAGGCACAGAGAAGGTGCTAGCAGGGAATTCTCTGCCTGCCTTTCCCCAGTGCTCTGCAAGCTCTCCAGGACAACATAAAATCTGGGGCTCTGTGCTTTCTTTCGTTCTGAACAAGTGTTACTGTTTTCTGCACAAAAGCGATTCTGCGAAGCAATGTGAACACTTGTGCTTCCCAGGCACAGAGAAGGTGCTAGCAGGGAATTCTCTGCCTGCCTTTCCCCAGTGCTCTGCAAGCTCTCCAGGACAACATAAAATCTGGGGCTCTGTGCTTTCTTTCATTCTGAACAAGTGTTACTGTTTTCTGCACAAAAGCGATTCTGCGAAGCAATGTGAACACTTGTGCTTCCCAGGCACAGAGAAGGTGCTAGCAGGGAATTCTCTGCCTGCCTTTCCCCAGTGCTCTGCAAGCTCTCCAGGACAACATAAAATCTGGGGCTCTGTGCTTTCTTTCATTCTGAACAAGTGTTACTGTTTTCTGCACAAAAGCGATTCTGCGAAGCAATGTGAACACTTGTGCTTCCCAGGCACAGAGAAGGTGCTAGCAGGGAATTCTCTGCCTGTCTTTCCCCAGTGCTCTGCAAGCTCTCCAGGACAACATAAAATCTGGGGCTCTGTGCTTTCTTTCGTTCTGAACAAGTGTTACTGTTTTCTGCACAAAAGCGATTCTGCGAAGCAATGTGAACACTTGTGCTTCCCAGGCACAGAGAAGGTGCTAGCAGGGAATTCTCTGCCTGCCTTTCCCCAGTGCTCTGCAAGCTCTCCAGGACAACATAAAATCTGGGGCTCTGTGCTTTCTTTCGTTCTGAACAAGTGTTACTGTTTTCTGCACAAAAGCGATTCTGCGAAGCAATGTGAACACTTGTGCTTCCCAGGCACAGAGAAGGTGCTAGCAGGGAATTCTCTGCCTGCCTTTCCCCAGTGCTCTGCAAGCTCTCCAGGACAACATAAAATCTGGGGCTCTGTGCTTTCTTTCATTCTGAACAAGTGTTACTGTTTTCTGCACAAAAGCAATTCTGCGAAGCAATGTGAACACTTGTGCTTCCCAGGCACAGAGAAGGTGCTAGCAGGGAATTCTCTGCCTGCCTTTCCCCAGTGCTCTGCAAGCTCTCCAGGACAACATAAAATCTGGGGCTCTGTGCTTTCTTTCGTTCTGAACAAGTGTTACTGTTTTCTGCACAAAAGCGATTCTGCGAAGCAATGTGAACACTTGTGCTTCCCAGGCACAGAGAAGGTGCTAGCAGGGAATTCTCTGCCTGCCTTTCCCCAGTGCTCTGCAAGCTCTCCAGGACAACATAAAATCTGGGGCTCTGTGCTTTCTTTCGTTCTGAACAAGTGTTACTGTTTTCTGCACAAAAGCGATTCTGCGAAGCAATGTGAACAGGCACAGAGAAGGTGCTAGCAGGGAATTCTCTGCCTGCCTTTCCCCAGTGCTCTGCAAGCTCTCCAGGACAACATAAAATCTGGGGCTCTGTGCTTTCTTTCGTTCTGAACAAGTGTTACTGTTTTCTGCACAACAGCGATTCTGCGAAGCAATGTGAACACTTGTGCTTCCCAGGCACAGAGAAGGTGCTAGCAGGGAATTCTCTGCCTGCCTTTCCCCAGTGCTCTGCAAGCTCTCCAGGACAACATAAAATCTGGGGCTCTGTGCTTTCTTTCGTTCTGAACAAGTGTGACTGTTTTCTGCACAAAAGCGATTCTGCGAAGCAATGTGAACACTTCTGCTTCCCAGGCACAGAGAAGGTGCTAGCAGGGAATTCTCTGCCTGCCTTTCCCCAGTGCTCTGCAAGCTCTCCAGGACAACAGCAAATCTGGGGCTCTGTGCTTTCTTTCGTTCTGAACAAGTGTTAGTGTTTTCTGCACAAAAGCGATTCTGCGAAGCAATGTGAACACTTGTGCTTCCCAGGCACAGAGAAGGTGCTAGCAGGGAATTCTCTGCCTGCCTTTCCCCAGTGCTCTGCAAGCTCTCCAGGACAACATAAAATCTGGGGCTCTGTGCTTTCTTTCGTTCTGAACAAGTGTTACTGTTTTCTGCACAAAAGCGATTCTGCGAAGCAATGTGAACAGGCACAGAGAAGGTGCTAGCAGGGAATTCTCTGCCTGCCTTTCCCCAGTGCTCTGCAAGCTCTCCAGGACAACATAAAATCTGGGGCTCTGTGCTTTCTTTCGTTCTGAACAAGTATTACTGTTTTCTGCACAAAAGCGATTCTGCGAAGCAATGTGAACACTTGTGCTTCCCAGCACAGAGAAGGTGCTAGCAAGGAATTCTCTGCCTGCCTTTCCCCAGTGCTCTGCAAGCTCTCCAGGACAACAGCAAATCTGGGGCTCTGTGCTTTCTTTCGTTCTGAACAAGTGTTACTGTTTTCTGCACAAAAGCGATTCTGCCAAGCAATGTGAACACTTGTGCTTCCCAGGCACAGAGAAGGTGCTAGCAGGGAATTCTCTGCCTGCCTTTCCCCAGTGCTCTGCAAGCTCGCCAGGACAACATAAAATCTGGGGCTCTGTGCTTTCTTTCGTTCTGAACAAGTGTTACTGTTTTCTGCACAAAAGCGATTCTGCGAAGCAATGTGAACAGGCACAGAGAAGGTGCTAGCAGGGAATTCTCTGCCTGCCTTTCCCCAGTGCTCTGCAAGCTCTCCAGGACAACATAAAATCTGGGGCTCTGTGCTTTCTTTCGTTCTGAACAAGTGTACTGTTTTCTGCACAAAAGCGATTCTGCGAAGCAATGTGAACACTTGTGCTTCCCAGGCACAGAGAAGGTGCTAGCAGGGAATTCTCTGCCTGCCTTTCCCCAGTGCTCTGCAAGCTCTCCAGGACAACATAAAATCTGGGGCTCTGTGCTTTCTTTCGTTCTGAACAAGTGTTACTGTTTTCTGCACAAAAGCGATTCTGCGAAGCAATGTGAACACTTGTGCTTCCCAGGCACAGAGAAGGTGCTAGCAGGGAATTCTCTGCCTGCCTTTCCCCAGTGCTCTGCAAGCTCTCCAGGACAACATAAAATCTGGGGCTCTGTGCTTTCTTTCGTTCTGAACAAGTGTTACTGTTTTCTGCACAAAAGCGATTCTGCGAAGCAATGTGAACAGGCACAGAGAAGGTGCTAGCAGGGAATTCTCTGCCTGCCTTTCCCCAGTGCTCTGCAAGCTCTCCAGGACAACATAAAATCTGGGGCTCTGTGCTTTCTTTCGTTCTGAACAAGTGTTACTGTTTTCTGCACAAAAGCGATTCTGCGAAGCAATGTGAACACTTGTGCTTCCCAGGCACAGAGAAGGTGCTAGCAGGGAATTCTCTGCCTGCCTTTCCCCAGTGCTCTGCAAGCTCTCCAGGACAACATAAAATCTGGGGCTCTGTGCTTTCTTTCGTTCTGAACAAGTGTGACTGTTTTCTGCACAAAAGCGATTCTGCGAAGCAATGTGAACACTTCTGCTTCCCAGGCACAGAGAAGGTGCTAGCAGGGAATTCTCTGCCTGCCTTTCCCCAGTGCTCTGCAAGCTCTCCAGGACAACAGCAAATCTGGGGCTCTGTGCTTTCTTTCGTTCTGAACAAGTGTTACTGTTTTCTGCACAAAAGCGATTCTGCGAAGCAATGTGAACACTTGTGCTTCCCAGGCACAGAGAAGGTGCTAGCAGGGAATTCTCTGCCTGCCTTTCCCCAGTGCTCTGCAAGCTCTCCAGGACAACATAAAATCTGGGGCTCTGTGCTTTCTTTCGTTCTGAACAAGTGTTACTGTTTTCTGCACAAAAGCGATTCTGCGAAGCAATGTGAACAGGCACAGAGAAGGTGCTAGCAGGGAATTCTCTGCCTGCCTTTCCCCAGTGCTCTGCAAGCTCTCCAGGACAACATAAAATCTGGGGCTCTGTGCTTTCTTTCGTTCTGAACAAGTATTACTGTTTTCTGCACAAAAGCGATTCTGCGAAGCAATGTGAACACTTGTGCTTCCCAGCACAGAGAAGGTGCTAGCAAGGAATTCTCTGCCTGCCTTTCCCCAGTGCTCTGCAAGCTCTCCAGGACAACAGCAAATCTGGGGCTCTGTGCTTTCTTTCGTTCTGAACAAGTGTTACTGTTTTCTGCACAAAAGCGATTCTGCCAAGCAATGTGAACACTTGTGCTTCCCAGGCACAGAGAAGGTGCTAGCAGGGAATTCTCTGCCTGCCTTTCCCCAGTGCTCTGCAAGCTCGCCAGGACAACATAAAATCTGGGGCTCTGTGCTTTCTTTCGTTCTGAACAAGTGTTACTGTTTTCTGCACAAAAGCGATTCTGCGAAGCAATGTGAACAGGCACAGAGAAGGTGCTAGCAGGGAATTCTCTGCCTGCCTTTCCCCAGTGCTCTGCAAGCTCTCCAGGACAACATAAAATCTGGGGCTCTGTGCTTTCTTTCGTTCTGAACAAGTGTACTGTTTTCTGCACAAAAGCGATTCTGCGAAGCAATGTGAACACTTGTGCTTCCCAGGCACAGAGAAGGTGCTAGCAGGGAATTCTCTGCCTGCCTTTCCCCAGTGCTCTGCAAGCTCTCCAGGACAACATAAAATCTGGGGCTCTGTGCTTTCTTTCGTTCTGAACAAGTGTTACTGTTTTCTGCACAAAAGCGATTCTGCGAAGCAATGTGAACACTTGTGCTTCCCAGGCACAGAGAAGGTGCTAGCAGGGAATTCTCTGCCTGCCTTTCCCCAGTGCTCTGCAAGCTCTCCAGGACAACATAAAATCTGGGGCTCTGTGCTTTCTTTCATTCTGAACAAGTGTTACTGTTTTCTGCACAAAAGCGATTCTGCGAAGCAATGTGAACACTTGTGCTTCCCAGGCACAGAGAAGGTGCTAGCAGGGAATTCTCTGCCTGCCTTTCCCCAGTGCTCTGCAAGCTCTCCAGGACAACATAAAATCTGGGGCTCTGTGCTTTCTTTCATTCTGAACAAGTGTTACTGTTTTCTGCACAAAAGCGATTCTGCGAAGCAATGTGAACACTTGTGCTTCCCAGGCACAGAGAAGGTGCTAGCAGGGAATTCTCTGCCTGCCTTTCCCCAGTGCTCTGCAAGCTCTCCAGGACAACATAAAATCTGGGGCTCTGTGCTTTCTTTCGTTCTGAACAAGTGTTACTGTTTTCTGCACAAAAGCGATTCTGCGAAGCAATGTGAACACTTGTGCTTCCCAGGCACAGAGAAGGTGCTAGCAGGGAATTCTCTGCCTGCCTTTCCCCAGTGCTCTGCAAGCTCTCCAGGACAACATAAAATCTGGGGCTCTGTGCTTTCTTTCGTTCTGAACAAGTGTTACTCTTTTCTGCACAAAAGCGATTCTGCGAAGCAATGTGAACACTTCTGCTTCCCAGGCACAGAGAAGGTGCTAGCAGGGAATTCTCTGCCTGCCTTTCCCCAGTGCTCTGCAAGCTCTCCAGGACAACATAAAATCTGGGGCTCTGTGCTTGCTTTCATTCTGAACAAGTGTTACTGTTTTCTGCACAAAAGCGATTCTGCGAAGCAATGTGAACACTTGTGCTTCCCAGGCACAGAGAAGGTGCTAGCAGGGAATTCTCTGCCTGCCTTTCCCCAGTGCTCTGCAAGCTCTCCAGGACAACATAAAATCTGGGGCTCTGTGCTTTCTTTCATTCTGAACAAGTGTTACTGTTTTCTGCACAAAAGCAATTCTGCGAAGCAATGTGAACACTTGTGCTTCCCAGGCACAGAGAAGGTGCTAGCAGGGAATTCTCTGCCTGCCTTTCCCCAGTGCTCTGCAAGCTCTCCAGGACAACATAAAATCTGGGGCTCTGTGCTTTCTTTCGTTCTGAACAAGTGTTACTGTTTTCTGCACAAAAGCGATTCTGCGAAGCAATGTGAACACTTGTGCTTCCCAGGCACAGAGAAGGTGCTAGCAGGGAATTCTCTGCCTGCCTTTCCCCAGTGCTCTGCAAGCTCTCCAGGACAACATAAAATCTGGGGCTCTGTGCTTTCTTTCGTTCTGAACAAGTGTTACTGTTTTCTGCACAAAAGCGATTCTGCGAAGCAATGTGAACAGGCACAGAGAAGGTGCTAGCAGGGAATTCTCTGCCTGCCTTTCCCCAGTGCTCTGCAAGCTCTCCAGGACAACATAAAATCTGGGGCTCTGTGCTTTCTTTCGTTCTGAACAAGTGTTACTGTTTTCTGCACAACAGCGATTCTGCGAAGCAATGTGAACACTTGTGCTTCCCAGGCACAGAGAAGGTGCTAGCAGGGAATTCTCTGCCTGCCTTTCCCCAGTGCTCTGCAAGCTCTCCAGGACAACATAAAATCTGGGGCTCTGTGCTTTCTTTCGTTCTGAACAAGTGTTACTGTTTTCTGCACAAAAGCGATTCTGCGAAGCAATGTGAACACTTCTGCTTCCCAGGCACAGAGAAGGTGCTAGCAGGGAATTCTCTGCCTGCCTTTCCCCAGTGCTCTGCAAGCTCTCCAGGACAACAGCAAATCTGGGGCTCTGTGCTTTCTTTCGTTCAGAACAAGTGTTAGTGTTTTCTGCACAAAAGCGATTCTGCGAAGCAATGTGAACACTTGTGCTTCCCAGGGACAGAGAAGGTGCTAGCAGGGAATTCTCTGCCTGCCTTTCCCCAGTGCTCTGCAAGCTCTCCAGGACAACATAAAATCTGGGGCTCTGTGCTTTCTTTCGTTCTGAACAAGTGTTACTGTTTTCTGCACAAAAGCGATTCTGCGAAGCAATGTGAACAGGCACAGAGAAGGTGCTAGCAGGGAATTCTCTGCCTGCCTTTCCCCAGTGCTCTGCAAGCTCTCCAGGACAACATAAAATCTGGGGCTCTGTGCTTTCTTTCGTTCTGAACAAGTGTTACTGTTTTCTGCACAAAAGCGATTCTGCGAAGCAATGTGAACAGGCACAGAGAAGGTGCTAGCAGGGAATTCTCTGCCTGCCTTTCCCCGGTGCTCTGCAAGCTCTCCAGGACAACATAAAATCTGGGGCTCTGTGCTTTCTTTCGTTCTGAACAAGTGTTACTGTTTTCTGCACAAAACCGATTCTGCGAAGCAATGTGAACACTTGTGCTTCCCAGGCACAGAGAAGGTGCTAGCAGGGAATTCTCTGCCTGCCTTTCCCCAGTGCTCTGCAAGCTCTCCAGGACAACATAAAATCTGGGGCTCTGTGCTTTCTTTCGTTCTGAACAAGTGTTACTGTTTTCTGCACAAAAGCGATTCTGCGAAGCAATGTGAACAGGCACAGAGAAGGTGCTAGCAGGGAATTCTCTGCCTGCCTTTCCCCAGTGCTCTGCAAGCTCTCCAGGACAACATAAAATCTGGGGCTCTGTGCTTTCTTTCGTTCTGAACAAGTGTTACTGTTTTCTGCACAAAAGCGATTCTGCGAAGCAATGTGAACAGGCACAGAGAAGGTGCTAGCAGGGAATTCTCTGCCTGCCTTTCCCCGGTGCTCTGCAAGCTCTCCAGGACAACATAAAATCTGGGGCTCTGTGCTTTCTTTCGTTCTGAACAAGTGTTACTGTTTTCTGCACAAAAGCGATTCTGCGAAGCAATGTGAACACTTGTGCTTCCCAGGCACAGAGAAGGTGCTAGCAGGGAATTCTCTGCCTGCCTTTCCCCAGTGCTCTGCAAGCTCTCCAGGACAACATAAAATCTGGGGCTCTGTGCTTTCTTTCGTTCTGAACAAGTGTTACTGTTTTCTGCACAAAAGCGATTCTGCGAAGCAATGTGAACAGGCACAGAGAAGGTGCTAGCAGGGAATTCTCTGCCTGCCTTTCCCCAGTGCTCTGCAAGCTCTCCAGGACAACATAAAATCTGGGGCTCTGTGCTTTCTTTCGTTCTGAACAAGTGTTACTGTTTTCTGCACAAAAGCGATTCTGCGAAGCAATGTGAACACTTCTGCTTCCCAGGCACAGAGAAGGTGCTAGCAGGGAATTCTCTGCCTGCCTTTCCCCAGTGCTCTGCAAGCTCTCCAGGACAACAGCAAATCTGGGGCTCTGTGCTTTCTTTCGTTCTGAACAAGTGTTACTGTTTTCTGCACAAAAGCGATTCTGCGAAGCAATGTGAACACTTCTGCTTCCCAGGCACAGAGAAGGTGCTAGCAGGGAATTCTCTGCCTGCCTTTCCCCAGTGCTCTGCAAGCTCTCCAGGACAACATAAAATCTGGGGCTCTGTGCTTTCTTTCGTTCTGAACAAGTGTTACTGTTTTCTGCACAAAAGCGATTCTGCGAAGCAATGTGAACAGGCACAGAGAAGGTGCTAGCAGGGAATTCTCTGCCTGCCTTTCCCCAGTGCTCTGCAAGCTCTCCAGGACAACATAAAATCTGGGGCTCTGTGCTTTCTTTCGTTCTGAACAAGTGTTACTGTTTTCTGCACAAAAGCGATTCTGCGAAGCAATGTGAACAGGCACAGAGAAGGTGCTAGCAGGGAATTCTCTGCCTGCCTTTCCCCGGTGCTCTGCAAGCTCTCCAGGACAACATAAAATCTGGGGCTCTGTGCTTTCTTTCGTTCTGAACAAGTGTTACTGTTTTCTGCACAAAAGCGATTCTGCGAAGCAATGTGAACACTTGTGCTTCCCAGGCACAGAGAAGGTGCTAGCAGGGAATTCTCTGCCTGCCTTTCCCCAGTGCTCTGCAAGCTCTCCAGGACAACATAAAATCTGGGGCTCTGTGCTTTCTTTCGTTCTGAACAAGTGTTACTGTTTTCTGCACAAAAGCGATTCTGCGAAGCAATGTGAACACTTCTGCTTCCCAGGCACAGAGAAGGTGCTAGCAGGGAATTCTCTGCCTGCCTTTCCCCAGTGCTCTGCAAGCTCTCCAGGACAACATAAAATCTGGGGCTCTGTGCTTTCTTTCGTTCTGAACAAGTGTTACTGTTTTCTGCACAAAAGCGATTCTGCGAAGCAATGTGAACAGGCACAGAGAAGGTGCTAGCAGGGAATTCTCTGCCTGCCTTTCCCCGGTGCTCTGCAAGCTCTCCAGGACAACATAAAATCTGGGGCTCTGTGCTTTCTTTCGTTCTGAACAAGTGTTACTGTTTTCTGCACAAAAGCGATTCTGCGAAGGAATGTGAACACTTGTGCTTCCCAGGCACAGAGAAGGTGCTAGCAGGGAATTCTCTGCCTGCCTTTCCCCAGTGCTCTGCAAGCTCTCCAGGACAACATAAAATCTGGGGCTCTGTGCTTTCTTTCGTTCTGAACAAGTGTTACTGTTTTCTGCACAAAAGCGATTCTGCGAAGCAATGTGAACACTTGTGCTTCCCAGGCACAGAGAAGGTGCTAGCAGGGAATTCTCTGCCTGCCTTTCCCCAGTGCTCTGCAAGCTCTCCAGGACAACATAAAATCTGGGGCTCTGTGCTTTCTTTCGTTCTGAACAAGTGTTACTGTTTTCTGCACAAAAGCGATTCTGCGAAGCAATGTGAACACTTGTGCTTCCCAGGCACAGAGAAGGTGCTAGCAGGGAATTCTCTGCCTGCCTTTCCCCAGTGCTCTGCAAGCTCTCCAGGACAACATAAAATCTGGGGCTCTGTGCTTTCTTTCGTTCTGAACAAGTGTTACTGTTTTCTGCACAAAAGCGATTCTGCGAAGCAATGTGAACAGGCACAGAGAAGGTGCTAGCAGGGAATTCTCTGCCTGCCTTTCCCCAGTGCTCTGCAAGCTCTCCAGGACAACATAAAATCTGGGGCTCTGTGCTTTCTTTCGTTCTGAACAAGTGTTACTGTTTTCTGCACAAAAGCGATTCTGCGAAGCAATGTGAACACTTGTGCTTCCCAGGCACAGAGAAGGTGCTAGCAGGGAATTCTCTGCCTGCCTTTCCCCAGTGCTCTGCAAGCTCTCCAGGACAACATAAAATCTGGGGCTCTGTGCTTTCTTTCGTTCTGAACAAGTGTTACTGTTTTCTGCACAAAAGCGATTCTGCCAAGCAATGTGAACACTTGTGCTTCCCAGGCACAGAGAAGGTGCTAGCAGGGAATTCTCTGCCTGCCTTTCCCCAGTGCTCTGCAAGCTCTCCAGGACAACATAAAATCTGGGGCTCTGTGCTTTCTTTCGTTCTGAACAATTGTTAGTGTTTTCTGCACAAAAGCGATTCTGCGAAGCAATGTGAACAGGCACAGAGAAGGTGCTAGCAGGGAATTCTCTGCCTGCCTTTCCCCGGTGCTCTGCAAGCTCTCCAGGACAACATAAAATCTGGGGCTCTGTGCTTTCTTTCGTTCTGAACAAGTGTTACTGTTTTCTGCACAAAAGCGATTCTGCGAAGCAATGTGAACAGGCACAGAGAAGGTGCTAGCAGGGAATTCTCTGCCTGCCTTTCCCCAGTGCTCTGCAAGCTCTCCAGGACAACATAAAATCTGGGGCTCTGTGCTTTCTTTCGTTCTGAACAAGTGTTACTGTTTTCTGCACAAAAGCGATTCTGCGAAGCAATGTGAACACTTGTGCTTCCCAGGCACAGAGAAGGTGCTAGCAGGGAATTCTCTGCCTGCCTTTCCCCAGTGCTCTGCAAGCTCTCCAGGACAACAGCAAATCTGGGGCTCTGTGCTTTCTTTCATTCTGAACAAGTGTTACTGTTTTCTGCACAAAAGCGATTCTGCGAAGCAATGTGAACAGGCACAGAGAAGGTGCTAGCAGGGAATTCTCTGCCTGCCTTTCCCCAGTGCTCTGCAAGCTCTCCAGGACAACATAAAATCTGGGGCTCTGTGCTTTCTTTCGTTCTGAACAAGTGTTACTGTTTTCTGCACAAAAGCGATTCTGCGAAGCAATGTGAACAGGCACAGAGAAGGTGCTAGCAGGGAATTCTCTGCCTGCCTTTCCCCGGTGCTCTGCAAGCTCTCCAGGACAACATAAAATCTGGGGCTCTGTGCTTTCTTTCGTTCTGAACAAGTGTTACTGTTTTCTGCACAAAAGCGATTCTGCGAAGCAATGTGAACACTTGTGCTTCCCAGGCACAGAGAAGGTGCTAGCAGGGAATTCTCTGCCTGCCTTTCCCCAGTGCTCTGCAAGCTCTCCAGGACAACATAAAATCTGGGGCTCTGTGCTTTCTTTCGTTCTGAACAAGTGTTACTGTTTTCTGCACAAAAGCGATTCTGCGAAGCAATGTGAACACTTGTGCTTCCCAGGCACAGAGAAGGTGCTAGCAGGGAATTCTCTGCCTGCCTTTCCCCAGTGCTCTGCAAGCTCTCCAGGACAACATAAAATCTGGGGCTCTGTGCTTTCTTTCGTTCTGAACAAGTGTTACTGTTTTCTGCACAAAAGCGATTCTGCGAAGCAATGTGAACACTTGTGCTTCCCAGGCACAGAGAAGGTGCTAGCAGGGAATTCTCTGCCTGCCTTTCCCCAGTGCTCTGCAAGCTCTCCAGGACAACAGCAAATCTGGGGCTCTGTGCTGTCTTTCGTTCTGAACAAGTGTTACTGTTTTCTGCACAAAAGCGATTCTGCGAAGCAATGTGAACACTTGTGCTTCCCAGGCACAGAGAAGGTGCTAGCAGGGAATTCTCTGCCTGCCTTTCCCCAGTGCTCTGCAAGCTCTCCAGGACAACATAAAATCTGGGGCTCTGTGCTTTCTTTCGTTCTGAACAAGTGTTACTGTTTTCTGCACAAAAGCGATTCTGCGAAGCAATGTGAACACTTGTGCTTCCCAGGCACAGAGAAGGTGCTAGCAGGGAATTCTCTGCCTGCCTTTCCCCAGTGCTCTGCAAGCTCTCCAGGACAACATAAAATCTGGGGCTCCGTGCTTTCTTTCGTTCTGAACAAGTGTTACTGTTTTCTGCACAAAAGCGATTCTGCGAAGCAATGTGAACAGGCACAGAGAAGGTGCTAGCAGGGAATTCTCTGCCTGCCTTTCCCCGGTGCTCTGCAAGCTCTCCAGGACAACATAAAATCTGGGGCTCTGTGCTTTCTTTCGTTCTGAACAAGTGTTACTGTTTTCTGCACAAAAGCGATTCTGCGAAGCAATGTGAACACTTGTGCTTCCCAGGCACAGAGAAGGTGCTAGCAGGGAATTCTCTGCCTGCCTTTCCCCAGTGCTCTGCAAGCTCTCCAGGACAACATAAAATCTGGGGCTCTGTGCTTTCTTTCGTTCTGAACAAGTGTTACTGTTTTCTGCACAAAAGCGATTCTGCGAAGCAATGTGAACACTTGTGCTTCCCAGGCACAGAGAAGGTGCTAGCAGGGAATTCTCTGCCTGCCTTTCCCCAGTGCTCTGCAAGCTCTCCAGGACAACATAAAATCTGGGGCTCTGTGCTTTCTTTCGTTCTGAACAAGTGTTACTGTTTTCTGCACAAAAGCGATTCTGCGAAGCAATGTGAACAGGCACAGAGAAGGTGCTAGCAGGGAATTCTCTGCCTGCCTTTCCCCAGTGCTCTGCAAGCTCTCCAGGACAACATAAAATCTGGGGCTCTGTGCTTTCTTTCGTTCTGAACAAGTGTTACTGTTTTCTGCACAAAAGCGATTCTGCGAAGCAATGTGAACACTTCTGCTTCCCAGGCACAGAGAAGGTGCTAGCAGGGAATTCTCTGCCTGCCTTTCCCCAGTGCTCTGCAAGCTCTCCAGGACAACAGCAAATCTGGGGCTCTGTGCTTTCTTTCGTTCTGAACAAGTGTTACTGTTTTCTGCACAAAAGCGATTCTGCGAAGCAATGTGAACACTTCTGCTTCCCAGGCACAGAGAAGGTGCTAGCAGGGAATTCTCTGCCTGCCTTTCCCCAGTGCTCTGCAAGCTCTCCAGGACAACATAAAATCTGGGGCTCTGTGCTTTCTTTCGTTCTGAACAAGTGTTACTGTTTTCTGCACAAAAGCGATTCTGCGAAGCAATGTGAACAGGCACAGAGAAGGTGCTAGCAGGGAATTCTCTGCCTGCCTTTCCCCAGTGCTCTGCAAGCTCTCCAGGACAACATAAAATCTGGGGCTCTGTGCTTTCTTTCGTTCTGAACAAGTGTTACTGTTTTCTGCACAAAAGCGATTCTGCGAAGCAATGTGAACAGGCACAGAGAAGGTGCTAGCAGGGAATTCTCTGCCTGCCTTTCCCCGGTGCTCTGCAAGCTCTCCAGGACAACATAAAATCTGGGGCTCTGTGCTTTCTTTCGTTCTGAACAAGTGTTACTGTTTTCTGCACAAAAGCGATTCTGCGAAGCAATGTGAACACTTGTGCTTCCCAGGCACAGAGAAGGTGCTAGCAGGGAATTCTCTGCCTGCCTTTCCCCAGTGCTCTGCAAGCTCTCCAGGACAACATAAAATCTGGGGCTCTGTGCTTTCTTTCGTTCTGAACAAGTGTTACTGTTTTCTGCACAAAAGCGATTCTGCGAAGCAATGTGAACACTTCTGCTTCCCAGGCACAGAGAAGGTGCTAGCAGGGAATTCTCTGCCTGCCTTTCCCCAGTGCTCTGCAAGCTCTCCAGGACAACATAAAATCTGGGGCTCTGTGCTTTCTTTCGTTCTGAACAAGTGTTACTGTTTTCTGCACAAAAGCGATTCTGCGAAGCAATGTGAACAGGCACAGAGAAGGTGCTAGCAGGGAATTCTCTGCCTGCCTTTCCCCGGTGCTCTGCAAGCTCTCCAGGACAACATAAAATCTGGGGCTCTGTGCTTTCTTTCGTTCTGAACAAGTGTTACTGTTTTCTGCACAAAAGCGATTCTGCGAAGGAATGTGAACACTTGTGCTTCCCAGGCACAGAGAAGGTGCTAGCAGGGAATTCTCTGCCTGCCTTTCCCCAGTGCTCTGCAAGCTCTCCAGGACAACATAAAATCTGGGGCTCTGTGCTTTCTTTCGTTCTGAACAAGTGTTACTGTTTTCTGCACAAAAGCGATTCTGCGAAGCAATGTGAACACTTGTGCTTCCCAGGCACAGAGAAGGTGCTAGCAGGGAATTCTCTGCCTGCCTTTCCCCAGTGCTCTGCAAGCTCTCCAGGACAACATAAAATCTGGGGCTCTGTGCTTTCTTTCGTTCTGAACAAGTGTTACTGTTTTCTGCACAAAAGCGATTCTGCGAAGCAATGTGAACACTTGTGCTTCCCAGGCACAGAGAAGGTGCTAGCAGGGAATTCTCTGCCTGCCTTTCCCCAGTGCTCTGCAAGCTCTCCAGGACAACATAAAATCTGGGGCTCTGTGCTTTCTTTCGTTCTGAACAAGTGTTACTGTTTTCTGCACAAAAGCGATTCTGCGAAGCAATGTGAACAGGCACAGAGAAGGTGCTAGCAGGGAATTCTCTGCCTGCCTTTCCCCAGTGCTCTGCAAGCTCTCCAGGACAACATAAAATCTGGGGCTCTGTGCTTTCTTTCGTTCTGAACAAGTGTTACTGTTTTCTGCACAAAAGCGATTCTGCGAAGCAATGTGAACACTTGTGCTTCCCAGGCACAGAGAAGGTGCTAGCAGGGAATTCTCTGCCTGCCTTTCCCCAGTGCTCTGCAAGCTCTCCAGGACAACATAAAATCTGGGGCTCTGTGCTTTCTTTCGTTCTGAACAAGTGTTACTGTTTTCTGCACAAAAGCGATTCTGCCAAGCAATGTGAACACTTGTGCTTCCCAGGCACAGAGAAGGTGCTAGCAGGGAATTCTCTGCCTGCCTTTCCCCAGTGCTCTGCAAGCTCTCCAGGACAACATAAAATCTGGGGCTCTGTGCTTTCTTTCGTTCTGAACAATTGTTAGTGTTTTCTGCACAAAAGCGATTCTGCGAAGCAATGTGAACAGGCACAGAGAAGGTGCTAGCAGGGAATTCTCTGCCTGCCTTTCCCCGGTGCTCTGCAAGCTCTCCAGGACAACATAAAATCTGGGGCTCTGTGCTTTCTTTCGTTCTGAACAAGTGTTACTGTTTTCTGCACAAAAGCGATTCTGCGAAGCAATGTGAACAGGCACAGAGAAGGTGCTAGCAGGGAATTCTCTGCCTGCCTTTCCCCAGTGCTCTGCAAGCTCTCCAGGACAACATAAAATCTGGGGCTCTGTGCTTTCTTTCGTTCTGAACAAGTGTTACTGTTTTCTGCACAAAAGCGATTCTGCGAAGCAATGTGAACACTTGTGCTTCCCAGGCACAGAGAAGGTGCTAGCAGGGAATTCTCTGCCTGCCTTTCCCCAGTGCTCTGCAAGCTCTCCAGGACAACAGCAAATCTGGGGCTCTGTGCTTTCTTTCATTCTGAACAAGTGTTACTGTTTTCTGCACAAAAGCGATTCTGCGAAGCAATGTGAACAGGCACAGAGAAGGTGCTAGCAGGGAATTCTCTGCCTGCCTTTCCCCAGTGCTCTGCAAGCTCTCCAGGACAACATAAAATCTGGGGCTCTGTGCTTTCTTTCGTTCTGAACAAGTGTTACTGTTTTCTGCACAAAAGCGATTCTGCGAAGCAATGTGAACAGGCACAGAGAAGGTGCTAGCAGGGAATTCTCTGCCTGCCTTTCCCCGGTGCTCTGCAAGCTCTCCAGGACAACATAAAATCTGGGGCTCTGTGCTTTCTTTCGTTCTGAACAAGTGTTACTGTTTTCTGCACAAAAGCGATTCTGCGAAGCAATGTGAACACTTGTGCTTCCCAGGCACAGAGAAGGTGCTAGCAGGGAATTCTCTGCCTGCCTTTCCCCAGTGCTCTGCAAGCTCTCCAGGACAACATAAAATCTGGGGCTCTGTGCTTTCTTTCGTTCTGAACAAGTGTTACTGTTTTCTGCACAAAAGCGATTCTGCGAAGCAATGTGAACACTTGTGCTTCCCAGGCACAGAGAAGGTGCTAGCAGGGAATTCTCTGCCTGCCTTTCCCCAGTGCTCTGCAAGCTCTCCAGGACAACATAAAATCTGGGGCTCTGTGCTTTCTTTCGTTCTGAACAAGTGTTACTGTTTTCTGCACAAAAGCGATTCTGCGAAGCAATGTGAACACTTGTGCTTCCCAGGCACAGAGAAGGTGCTAGCAGGGAATTCTCTGCCTGCCTTTCCCCAGTGCTCTGCAAGCTCTCCAGGACAACAGCAAATCTGGGGCTCTGTGCTGTCTTTCGTTCTGAACAAGTGTTACTGTTTTCTGCACAAAAGCGATTCTGCGAAGCAATGTGAACACTTGTGCTTCCCAGGCACAGAGAAGGTGCTAGCAGGGAATTCTCTGCCTGCCTTTCCCCAGTGCTCTGCAAGCTCTCCAGGACAACATAAAATCTGGGGCTCTGTGCTTTCTTTCGTTCTGAACAAGTGTTACTGTTTTCTGCACAAAAGCGATTCTGCGAAGCAATGTGAACACTTGTGCTTCCCAGGCACAGAGAAGGTGCTAGCAGGGAATTCTCTGCCTGCCTTTCCCCAGTGCTCTGCAAGCTCTCCAGGACAACATAAAATCTGGGGCTCCGTGCTTTCTTTCGTTCTGAACAAGTGTTACTGTTTTCTGCACAAAAGCGATTCTGCGAAGCAATGTGAACAGGCACAGAGAAGGTGCTAGCAGGGAATTCTCTGCCTGCCTTTCCCCGGTGCTCTGCAAGCTCTCCAGGACAACATAAAATCTGGGGCTCTGTGCTTTCTTTCGTTCTGAACAAGTGTTACTGTTTTCTGCACAAAAGCGATTCTGCGAAGCAATGTGAACACTTGTGCTTCCCAGGCACAGAGAAGGTGCTAGCAGGGAATTCTCTGCCTGCCTTTCCCCAGTGCTCTGCAAGCTCTCCAGGACAACATAAAATCTGGGGCTCTGTGCTTTCTTTCGTTCTGAACAAGTGTTACTGTTTTCTGCACAAAAGCGATTCTGCGAAGCAATGTGAACACTTGTGCTTCCCAGGCACAGAGAAGGTGCTAGCAGGGAATTCTCTGCCTGCCTTTCCCCAGTGCTCTGCAAGCTCTCCAGGACAACATAAAATCTGGGGCTCTGTGCTTTCTTTCGTTCTGAACAAGTGTTACTGTTTTCTGCACAAAAGCGATTCTGCGAAGCAATGTGAACAGGCACAGAGAAGGTGCTAGCAGGGAATTCTCTGCCTGCCTTTCCCCAGTGCTCTGCAAGCTCTCCAGGACAACATAAAATCTGGGGCTCTGTGCTTTCTTTCGTTCTGAACAAGTGTTACTGTTTTCTGCACAAAAGCGATTCTGCGAAGCAATGTGAACACTTCTGCTTCCCAGGCACAGAGAAGGTGCTAGCAGGGAATTCTCTGCCTGCCTTTCCCCAGTGCTCTGCAAGCTCTCCAGGACAACATAAAATCTGGGGCTCTGTGCTTTCTTTCGTTCTGAACAAGTGTTACTGTTTTCTGCACAAAAGCGATTCTGCGAAGCAATGTGAACACTTGTGCTTCCCAGGCACAGAGAAGGTGCTAGCAGGGAATTCTCTGCCTGCCTTTCCCCAGTGCTCTGCAAGCTCTCCAGGACAACATAAAATCTGGGGCTCTGTGCTTTCTTTCGTTCTGAACAAGTGTTACTGTTTTCTGCACAAAAGCGATTCTGCGAAGCAATGTGAACAGGCACAGAGAAGGTGCTAGCAGGGAATTCTCTGCCTGCCTTTCCCCAGTGCTCTGCAAGCTCTCCAGGACAACATAAAATCTGGGGCTCTGTGCTTTCTTTCGTTCTGAACAAGTGTTACTGTTTTCTGCACAAAAGCGATTCTGCGAAGCAATGTGAACACTTGTGCTTCCCAGGCACAGAGAAGGTGCTAGCAGGGAATTCTCTGCCTGCCTTTCCCCAGTGCTCTGCAAGCTCTCCAGGACAACATAAAATCTGGGGCTCTGTGCTTTCTTTCGTTCTGAACAAGTGTTACTGTTTTCTGCACAAAAGCGATTCTGCGAAGCAATGTGAACACTTGTGCTTCCCAGGCACAGAGAAGGTGCTAGCAGGGAATTCTCTGCCTGCCTTTCCCCAGTGCTCTGCAAGCTCTCCAGGACAACAGCAAATCTGGGGCTCTGTGCTTTCTTTCGTTCTGAACAAGTGTTACTGTTTTCTGCACAAAAGCGATTCTGCGAAGCAATGTGAACAGGCACAGAGAAGGTGCTAGCAGGGAATTCTCTGCCTGCCTTTCCCCAGTGCTCTGCAAGCTCTCCAGGACAACAGCAAATCTGGGGCTCTGTGCTTTCTTTCGTTCTGAACAAGTGTTACTGTTTTCTGCACAAAAGCGATTCTGCGAAGCAATGTGAACAGGCACAGAGAAGGTGCTAGCAGGGAATTCTCTGCCTGCCTTTCCCCAGTGCTCTGCAAGCTCTCCAGGACAACATAAAATCTGGGGCTCTGTGCTTTCTTTCGTTCTGAACAAGTGTTACTGTTTTCTGCACAAAAGCGATTCTGCGAAGCAATGTGAACAGGCACAGAGAAGGTGCTAGCAGGGAATTCTCTGCCTGCCTTTCCCCAGTGCTCTGCAAGCTCTCCAGGACAACATAAAATCTGGGGCTCTGTGCTTTCTTTCGTTCTGAACAAGTGTTACTGTTTTCTGCACAAAACCGATTCTGCGAAGCAATGTGAACACTTGTGCTTCCCAGGCACAGAGAAGGTGCTAGCAGGGAATTCTCTGCCTGCCTTTCCCCAGTGCTCTGCAAGCTCTCCAGGACAACATAAAATCTGGGGCTCTGTGCTTTCTTTCATTCTGAACAAGTGTTACTGTTTTCTGCACAAAAGCGATTCTGCGAAGCAATGTGAACACTTGTGCTTCCCAGGCACAGAGAAGGTGCTAGCAGGGAATTCTCTGCCTGCCTTTCCCCAGTGCTCTGCAAGCTCTCCAGGACAACATAAAATCTGGGGCTCTGTGCTTTCTTTCATTCTGAACAAGTGTTACTGTTTTCTGCACAAAAGCGATTCTGCGAAGCAATGTGAACACTTGTGCTTCCCAGGCACAGAGAAGGTGCTAGCAGGGAATTCTCTGCCTGCCTTTCCCCAGTGCTCTGCAAGCTCTCCAGGACAACATAAAATCTGGGGCTCTGTGCTTTCTTTCGTTCTGAACAAGTGTTACTGTTTTCTGCACAAAAGCGATTCTGCGAAGCAATGTGAACACTTGTGCTTCCCAGGCACAGAGAAGGTGCTAGCAGGGAATTCTCTGCCTGCCTTTCCCCAGTGCTCTGCAAGCTCTCCAGGACAACATAAAATCTGGGGCTCTGTGCTTTCTTTCGTTCTGAACAAGTGTTAGTGTTTTCTGCACAAAAGCGATTCTGCGAAGCAATGTGAACACTTGTGCTTCCCAGGCACAGAGAAGGTGCTAGCAGGGAATTCTCTGCCTGCCTTTCCCCAGTGCTCTGCAAGCTCTCCAGGACAACATAAAATCTGGGGCTCTGTGCTTGCTTTCATTCTGAACAAGTGTTACTGTTTTCTGCACAAAAGCGATTCTGCGAAGCAATGTGAACACTTGTGCTTCCCAGGCACAGAGAAGGTGCTAGCAGGGAATTCTCTGCCTGCCTTTCCCCAGTGCTCTGCAAGCTCTCCAGGACAACATAAAATCTGGGGCTCTGTGCTTTCTTTCATTCTGAACAAGTGTTACTGTTTTCTGCACAAAAGCAATTCTGCGAAGCAATGTGAACACTTGTGCTTCCCAGGCACAGAGAAGGTGCTAGCAGGGAATTCTCTGCCTGCCTTTCCCCAGTGCTCTGCAAGCTCTCCAGGACAACATAAAATCTGGGGCTCTGTGCTTTCTTTCGTTCTGAACAAGTGTTACTGTTTTCTGCACAAAAGCGATTCTGCCAAGCAATGTGAACACTTGTGCTTCCCAGGCACAGAGAAGGTGCTAGCAGGGAATTCTCTGCCTGCCTTTCCCCAGTGCTCTGCAAGCTCTCCAGGACAACATAAAATCTGGGGCTCTGTGCTTTCTTTCGTTCTGAACAAGTGTTACTGTTTTCTGCACAAAAGCAATTCTGCGAAGCAATGTGAACAGGCACAGAGAAGGTGCTAGCAGGGAATTCTCTGCCTGCCTTTCCCCAGTGCTCTGCAAGCTCTCCAGGACAACATAAAATCTGGGGCTCTGTGCTTTCTTTCGTTCTGAACAAGTGTTACTGTTTTCTGCACAACAGCGATTCTGCGAAGCAATGTGAACACTTGTGCTTCCCAGGCACAGAGAAGGTGCTAGCAGGGAATTCTCTGCCTGCCTTTCCCCAGTGCTCTGCAAGCTCTCCAGGACAACATAAAATCTGGGGCTCTGTGCTTTCTTTCGTTCTGAACAAGTGTTACTGTTTTCTGCACAAAAGCGATTCTGCGAAGCAATGTGAACACTTCTGCTTCCCAGGCACAGAGAAGGTGCTAGCAGGGAATTCTCTGCCTGCCTTTCCCCAGTGCTCTGCAAGCTCTCCAGGACAACATAAAATCTGGGGCTCTGTGCTTTCTTTCGTTCTGAACAAGTGTTACTGTTTTCTGCACAAAAGCGATTCTGCGAAGCAATGTGAACAGGCACAGAGAAGGTGCTAGCAGGGAATTCTCTGCCTGCCTTTCCCCAGTGCTCTGCAAGCTCTCCAGGACAACATAAAATCTGGGGCTCTGTGCTTTCTTTCGTTCTGAACAAGTATTACTGTTTTCTGCACAAAAGCGATTCTGCGAAGCAATGTGAACACTTGTGCTTCCCAGCACAGAGAAGGTGCTAGCAGGGAATTCTCTGCCTGCCTTTCCCCAGTGCTCTGCAAGCTCTCCAGGACAACAGCAAATCTGGGGCTCTGTGCTTTCTTTCGTTCTGAACAAGTGTTACTGTTTTCTGCACAAAAGCGATTCTGCCAAGCAATGTGAACACTTGTGCTTCCCAGGCACAGAGAAGGTGCTAGCAGGGAATTCTCTGCCTGCCTTTCCCCAGTGCTCTGCAAGCTCGCCAGGACAACATAAAATCTGGGGCTCTGTGCTTTCTTTCGTTCTGAACAAGTGTTACTGTTTTCTGCACAAAAGCGATTCTGCGAAGCAATGTGAACAGGCACAGAGAAGGTGCTAGCAGGGAATTCTCTGCCTGCCTTTCCCCGGTGCTCTGCAAGCTCTCCAGGACAAAATAAAATCTGGGGCTCTGTGCTTTCTTTCGTTCTGAACAAGTGTACTGTTTTCTGCACAAAACCGATTCTGCGAAGCAATGTGAACACTTGTGCTTCCCAGGCACAGAGAAGGTGCTAGCAGGGAATTCTCTGCCTGCCTTTCCCCAGTGCTCTGCAAGCTCTCCAGGACAACATAAAATCTGGGGCTCTGTGCTTTCTTTCGTTCTGAACAAGTGTTACTGTTTTCTGCACAAAAGCGATTCTGCGAAGCAATGTGAACACTTGTGCTTCCCAGGCACAGAGAAGGTGCTAGCAGGGAATTCTCTGCCTGCCTTTCCCCAGTGCTCTGCAAGCTCTCCAGGACAACATAAAATCTGGGGCTCTGTGCTTTCTTTCGTTCTGAACAAGTGTTACTGTTTTCTGCACAACAGCGATTCTGCGAAGCAATGTGAACACTTGTGCTTCCCAGGCACAGAGAAGGTGCTAGCAGGGAATTCTCTGCCTGCCTTTCCCCAGTGCTCTGCAAGCTCTCCAGGACAACAGCAAATCTGGGGCTCTGTGCTTTCTTTCATTCTGAACAAGTGTTACTGTTTTCTGCACAAAAGCGATTCTGCGAAGCAATGTGAACAGGCACAGAGAAGGTGCTAGCAGGGAATTCTCTGCCTGCCTTTCCCCAGTGCTCTGCAAGCTCTCCAGGACAACATAAAATCTGGGGCTCTGTGCTTTCTTTCGTTCTGAACAAGTGTTACTGTTTTCTGCACAAAAGCGATTCTGCGAAGCAATGTGAACAGGCACAGAGAAGGTGCTAGCAGGGAATTCTCTGCCTGCCTTTCCCCGGTGCTCTGCAAGCTCTCCAGGACAACATAAAATCTGGGGCTCTGTGCTTTCTTTCGTTCTGAACAAGTGTTACTGTTTTCTGCACAAAAGCGATTCTGCGAAGCAATGTGAACAGGCACAGAGAAGGTGCTAGCAGGGAATTCTCTGCCTGCCTTTCCCCGGTGCTCTGCAAGCTCTCCAGGACAACATAAAATCTGGGGCTCTGTGCTTTCTTTCGTTCTGAACAAGTGTACTGTTTTCTGCACAAAACCGATTCTGCGAAGCAATGTGAACACTTGTGCTTCCCAGGCACAGAGAAGGTGCTAGCAGGGAATTCTCTGCCTGCCTTTCCCCAGTGCTCTGCAAGCTCTCCAGGACAACATAAAATCTGGGGCTCTGTGCTTTCTTTCGTTCTGAACAAGTGTTACTGTTTTCTGCACAAAAGCGATTCTGCGAAGCAATGTGAACACTTGTGCTTCCCAGGCACAGAGAAGGTGCTAGCAGGGAATTCTCTGCCTGCCTTTCCCCAGTGCTCTGCAAGCTCTCCAGGACAACATAAAATCTGGGGCTCTGTGCTTTCTTTCGTTCTGAACAAGTGTTACTGTTTTCTGCACAACAGCGATTCTGCGAAGCAATGTGAACACTTGTGCTTCCCAGGCACAGAGAAGGTGCTAGCAGGGAATTCTCTGCCTGCCTTTCCCCAGTGCTCTGCAAGCTCTCCAGGACAACAGCAAATCTGGGGCTCTGTGCTTTCTTTCATTCTGAACAAGTGTTACTGTTTTCTGCACAAAAGCGATTCTGCGAAGCAATGTGAACAGGCACAGAGAAGGTGCTAGCAGGGAATTCTCTGCCTGCCTTTCCCCAGTGCTCTGCAAGCTCTCCAGGACAACATAAAATCTGGGGCTCTGTGCTTTCTTTCGTTCTGAACAAGTGTTACTGTTTTCTGCACAAAAGCGATTCTGCCAAGCAATGTGAACAGGCACAGAGAAGGTGCTAGCAGGGAATTCTCTGCCTGCCTTTCCCCGGTGCTCTGCAAGCTCTCCAGGACAACATAAAATCTGGGGCTCTGTGCTTTCTTTCGTTCTGAACAAGTGTTACTGTTTTCTGCACAAAAGCGATTCTGCGAAGGAATGTGAACACTTGTGCTTCCCAGGCACAGAGAAGGTGCTAGCAGGGAATTCTCTGCCTGCCTTTCCCCAGTGCTCTGCAAGCTCTCCAGGACAACATAAAATCTGGGGCTCTGTGCTTTCTTTCGTTCTGAACAAGTGTTACTGTTTTCTGCACAAAAGCGATTCTGCGAAGCAATGTGAACACTTGTGCTTCCCAGGCACAGAGAAGGTGCTAGCAGGGAATTCTCTGCCTGCCTTTCCCCAGTGCTCTGCAAGCTCTCCAGGACAACATAAAATCTGGGGCTCTGTGCTTTCTTTCGTTCTGAACAAGTGTTACTGTTTTCTGCACAAAAGCGATTCTGCGAAGCAATGTGAACACTTGTGCTTCCCAGGCACAGAGAAGGTGCTAGCAGGGAATTCTCTGCCTGCCTTTCCCCAGTGCTCTGCAAGCTCTCCAGGACAACAGCAAATCTGGGGCTCTGTGCTGTCTTTCGTTCTGAACAAGTGTTACTGTTTTCTGCACAAAAGCGATTCTGCGAAGCAATGTGAACACTTGTGCTTCCCAGGCACAGAGAAGGTGCTAGCAGGGAATTCTCTGCCTGCCTTTCCCCAGTGCTCTGCAAGCTCTCCAGGACAACATAAAATCTGGGGCTCTGTGCTTTCTTTCGTTCTGAACAAGTGTTACTGTTTTCTGCACAAAAGCGATTCTGCCAAGCAATGTGAACAGGCACAGAGAAGGTGCTAGCAGGGAATTCTCTGCCTGCCTTTCCCCAGTGCTCTGCAAGCTCTCCAGGACAACATAAAATCTGGGGCTCTGTGCTTTCTTTCGTTCTGAACAAGTGTTACTGTTTTCTGCACAAAAGCGATTCTGCGAAGCAATGTGAACACTTGTGCTTCCCAGGCACAGAGAAGGTGCTAGCAGGGAATTCTCTGCCTGCCTTTCCCCAGTGCTCTGCAAGCTCTCCAGGACAACATAAAATCTGGGGCTCCGTGCTTTCTTTCGTTCTGAACAAGTGTTACTGTTTTCTGCACAAAAGCGATTCTGCGAAGCAATGTGAACAGGCACAGAGAAGGTGCTAGCAGGGAATTCTCTGCCTGCCTTTCCCCGGTGCTCTGCAAGCTCTCCAGGACAACATAAAATCTGGGGCTCTGTGCTTTCTTTCGTTCTGAACAAGTGTTACTGTTTTCTGCACAAAAGCGATTCTGCGAAGCAATGTGAACACTTGTGCTTCCCAGGCACAGAGAAGGTGCTAGCAGGGAATTCTCTGCCTGCCTTTCCCCAGTGCTCTGCAAGCTCTCCAGGACAACATAAAATCTGGGGCTCTGTGCTTTCTTTCGTTCTGAACAAGTGTTAGTGTTTTCTGCACAAAAGCGATTCTGCGAAGCAATGTGAACACTTGTGCTTCCCAGGCACAGAGAAGGTGCTAGCAGGGAATTCTCTGCCTGCCTTTCCCCAGTGCTCTGCAAGCTCTCCAGGACAACATAAAATCTGGGGCTCTGTGCTTTCTTTCGTTCTGAACAAGTGTTAGTGTTTTCTGCACAAAAGCGATTCTGCGAAGCAATGTGAACACTTGTGCTTCCCAGGCACAGAGAAGGTGCTAGCAGGGAATTCTCTGCCTGCCTTTCCCCAGTGCTCTGCAAGCTCTCCAGGACAACAGCAAATCTGGGGCTCTGTGCTGTCTTTCGTTCTGAACAAGTGTTACTGTTTTCTGCACAAAAGCGATTCTGCGAAGCAATGTGAACACTTCTGCTTCCCAGGCACAGAGAAGGTGCTAGCAGGGAATTCTCTGCCTGCCTTTCCCCAGTGCTCTGCAAGCTCTCCAGGACAACAGCAAATCTGGGGCTCTGTGCTTTCTTTCGTTCTGAACAAGTGTTAGTGTTTTCTGCACAAAAGCGATTCTGCGAAGCAATGTGAACACTTGTGCTTCCCAGGCACAGAGAAGGTGCTAGCAGGGAATTCTCTGCCTGCCTTTCCCCAGTGCTCTGCAAGCTCTCCAGGACAACATAAAATCTGGGGCTCTGTGCTTTCTTTCGTTCTGAACAAGTGTTACTGTTTTCTGCACAAAAGCGATTCTGCGAAGCAATGTGAACAGGCACAGAGAAGGTGCTAGCAGGGAATTCTCTGCCTGCCTTTCCCCAGTGCTCTGCAAGCTCTCCAGGACAACATAAAATCTGGGGCTCTGTGCTTTCTTTCGTTCTGAACAAGTATTACTGTTTTCTGCACAAAAGCGATTCTGCGAAGCAATGTGAACACTTGTGCTTCCCAGCACAGAGAAGGTGCTAGCAGGGAATTCTCTGCCTGCCTTTCCCCAGTGCTCTGCAAGCTCTCCAGGACAACAGCAAATCTGGGGCTCTGTGCTTTCTTTCGTTCTGAACAAGTGTTACTGTTTTCTGCACAAAAGCGATTCTGCCAAGCAATGTGAACACTTGTGCTTCCCAGGCACAGAGAAGGTGCTAGCAGGGAATTCTCTGCCTGCCTTTCCCCAGTGCTCTGCAAGCTCGCCAGGACAACATAAAATCTGGGGCTCTGTGCTTTCTTTCGTTCTGAACAAGTGTTACTGTTTTCTGCACAAAAGCGATTCTGCGAAGCAATGTGAACAGGCACAGAGAAGGTGCTAGCAGGGAATTCTCTGCCTGCCTTTCCCCGGTGCTCTGCAAGCTCTCCAGGACAACATAAAATCTGGGGCTCTGTGCTTTCTTTCGTTCTGAACAAGTGTACTGTTTTCTGCACAAAACCGATTCTGCGAAGCAATGTGAACACTTGTGCTTCCCAGGCACAGAGAAGGTGCTAGCAGGGAATTCTCTGCCTGCCTTTCCCCAGTGCTCTGCAAGCTCTCCAGGACAACATAAAATCTGGGGCTCTGTGCTTTCTTTCGTTCTGAACAAGTGTTACTGTTTTCTGCACAAAAGCGATTCTGCGAAGCAATGTGAACACTTGTGCTTCCCAGGCACAGAGAAGGTGCTAGCAGGGAATTCTCTGCCTGCCTTTCCCCAGTGCTCTGCAAGCTCTCCAGGACAACATAAAATCTGGGGCTCTGTGCTTTCTTTCGTTCTGAACAAGTGTTACTGTTTTCTGCACAACAGCGATTCTGCGAAGCAATGTGAACACTTGGGCTTCCCAGGCACAGAGAAGGTGCTAGCAGGGAATTCTCTGCCTGCCTTTCCCCAGTGCTCTGCAAGCTCTCCAGGACAACAGCAAATCTGGGGCTCTGTGCTTTCTTTCATTCTGAACAAGTGTTACTGTTTTCTGCACAAAAGCGATTCTGCGAAGCAATGTGAACAGGCACAGAGAAGGTGCTAGCAGGGAATTCTCTGCCTGCCTTTCCCCAGTGCTCTGCAAGCTCTCCAGGACAACATAAAATCTGGGGCTCTGTGCTTTCTTTCGTTCTGAACAAGTGTTACTGTTTTCTGCACAAAAGCGATTCTGCGAAGCAATGTGAACAGGCACAGAGAAGGTGCTAGCAGGGAATTCTCTGCCTGCCTTTCCCCGGTGCTCTGCAAGCTCTCCAGGACAACATAAAATCTGGGGCTCTGTGCTTTCTTTCGTTCTGAACAAGTGTTACTGTTTTCTGCACAAAAGCGATTCTGCGAAGCAATGTGAACAGGCACAGAGAAGGTGCTAGCAGGGAATTCTCTGCCTGCCTTTCCCCGGTGCTCTGCAAGCTCTCCAGGACAACATAAAATCTGGGGCTCTGTGCTTTCTTTCGTTCTGAACAAGTGTTACTGTTTTCTGCACAAAAGCGATTCTGCGAAGGAATGTGAACACTTGTGCTTCCCAGGCACAAAGAAGGTGCTAGCAGGGAATTCTCTGCCTGCCTTTCCCCAGTGCTCTGCAAGCTCTCCAGGACAACATAAAATCTGGGGCTCTGTGCTTTCTTTCGTTCTGAACAAGTGTTACTGTTTTCTGCACAAAAGCGATTCTGCGAAGCAATGTGAACACTTGTGCTTCCCAGGCACAGAGAAGGTGCTAGCAGGGAATTCTCTGCCTGCCTTTCCCCAGTGCTCTGCAAGCTCTCCAGGACAACATAAAATCTGGGGCTCTGTGCTTTCTTTCGTTCTGAACAAGTGTTACTGTTTTCTGCACAAAAGCGATTCTGCGAAGCAATGTGAACACTTGTGCTTCCCAGGCACAGAGAAGGTGCTAGCAGGGAATTCTCTGCCTGCCTTTCCCCAGTGCTCTGCAAGCTCTCCAGGACAACAGCAAATCTGGGGCTCTGTGCTGTCTTTCGTTCTGAACAAGTGTTACTGTTTTCTGCACAAAAGCGATTCTGCGAAGCAATGTGAACACTTGTGCTTCCCAGGCACAGAGAAGGTGCTAGCAGGGAATTCTCTGCCTGCCTTTCCCCAGTGCTCTGCAAGCTCTCCAGGACAACATAAAATCTGGGGCTCTGTGCTTTCTTTCGTTCTGAACAAGTGTTACTGTTTTCTGCACAAAAGCGATTCTGCCAAGCAATGTGAACAGGCACAGAGAAGGTGCTAGCAGGGAATTCTCTGCCTGCCTTTCCCCAGTGCTCTGCAAGCTCTCCAGGACAACATAAAATCTGGGGCTCTGTGCTTTCTTTCGTTCTGAACAAGTGTTACTGTTTTCTGCACAAAAGCGATTCTGCGAAGCAATGTGAACACTTGTGCTTCCCAGGCACAGAGAAGGTGCTAGCAGGGAATTCTCTGCCTGCCTTTCCCCAGTGCTCTGCAAGCTCTCCAGGACAACATAAAATCTGGGGCTCTGTGCTTTCTTTCGTTCTGAACAAGTGTTACTGTTTTCTGCACAAAAGCGATTCTGCGAAGCAATGTGAACAGGCACAGAGAAGGTGCTAGCAGGGAATTCTCTGCCTGCCTTTCCCCGGTGCTCTGCAAGCTCTCCAGGACAACATAAAATCTGGGGCTCTGTGCTTTCTTTCGTTCTGAACAAGTGTTACTGTTTTCTGCACAAAAGCGATTCTGCGAAGCAATGTGAACACTTGTGCTTCCCAGGCACAGAGAAGGTGCTAGCAGGGAATTCTCTGCCTGCCTTTCCCCAGTGCTCTGCAAGCTCTCCAGGACAACATAAAATCTGGGGCTCTGTGCTTTCTTTCGTTCTGAACAAGTGTTACTGTTTTCTGCACAAAAGCGATTCTGCGAAGCAATGTGAACACTTGTGCTTCCCAGGCACAGAGAAGGTGCTAGCAGGGAATTCTCTGCCTGCCTTTCCCCAGTGCTCTGCAAGCTCTCCAGGACAACATAAAATCTGGGGCTCTGTGCTTTCTTTCGTTCTGAACAAGTGTTACTGTTTTCTGCACAAAAGCGATTCTGCGAAGCAATGTGAACACTTGTGCTTCCCAGGCACAGAGAAGGTGCTAGCAGGGAATTCTCTGCCTGCCTTTCCCCAGTGCTCTGCAAGCTCTCCAGGACAACAGCAAATCTGGGGCTCTGTGCTGTCTTTCGTTCTGAACAAGTGTTACTGTTTTCTGCACAAAAGCGATTCTGCGAAGCAATGTGAACACTTGTGCTTCCCAGGCACAGAGAAGGTGCTAGCAGGGAATTCTCTGCCTGCCTTTCCCCAGTGCTCTGCAAGCTCTCCAGGACAACATAAAATCTGGGGCTCTGTGCTTTCTTTCGTTCTGAACAAGTGTTACTGTTTTCTGCACAAAAGCGATTCTGCGAAGCAATGTGAACACTTGTGCTTCCCAGGCACAGAGAAGGTGCTAGCAGGGAATTCTCTGCCTGCCTTTCCCCAGTGCTCTGCAAGCTCTCCAGGACAACATAAAATCTGGGGCTCTGTGCTTTCTTTCGTTCTGAACAAGTGTTACTGTTTTCTGCACAAAAGCGATTCTGCCAAGCAATGTGAACACTTGTGCTTCCCAGGCACAGAGAAGGTGCTAGCAGGGAATTCTCTGCCTGCCTTTCCCCAGTGCTCTGCAAGCTCTCCAGGACAACATAAAATCTGGGGCTCTGTGCTTGCTTTCATTCTGAACAAGTGTTACTGTTTTCTGCACAAAAGCGATTCTGCGAAGCAATGTGAACACTTGTGCTTCCCAGGCACAGAGAAGGTGCTAGCAGGGAATTCTCTGCCTGCCTTTCCCCAGTGCTCTGCAAGCTCTCCAGGACAACATAAAATCTGGGGCTCTGTGCTTTCTTTCATTCTGAACAAGTGTTACTGTTTTCTGCACAAAAGCAATTCTGCGAAGCAATGTGAACACTTGTGCTTCCCAGGCACAGAGAAGGTGCTAGCAGGGAATTCTCTGCCTGCCTTTCCCCAGTGCTCTGCAAGCTCTCCAGGACAACATAAAATCTGGGGCTCTGTGCTTTCTTTCGTTCTGAACAAGTGTTACTGTTTTCTGCACAAAAGCGATTCTGCCAAGCAATGTGAACACTTGTGCTTCCCAGGCACAGAGAAGGTGCTAGCAGGGAATTCTCTGCCTGCCTTTCCCCAGTGCTCTGCAAGCTCTCCAGGACAACATAAAATCTGGGGCTCTGTGCTTTCTTTCGTTCTGAACAAGTGTTACTGTTTTCTGCACAAAAGCAATTCTGCGAAGCAATGTGAACAGGCACAGAGAAGGTGCTAGCAGGGAATTCTCTGCCTGCCTTTCCCCAGTGCTCTGCAAGCTCTCCAGGACAACATAAAATCTGGGGCTCTGTGCTTTCTTTCGTTCTGAACAAGTGTTACTGTTTTCTGCACAACAGCGATTCTGCGAAGCAATGTGAACACTTGTGCTTCCCAGGCACAGAGAAGGTGCTAGCAGGGAATTCTCTGCCTGCCTTTCCCCAGTGCTCTGCAAGCTCTCCAGGACAACATAAAATCTGGGGCTCTGTGCTTTCTTTCGTTCTGAACAAGTGTTACTGTTTTCTGCACAAAAGCGATTCTGCGAAGCAATGTGAACACTTGTGCTTCCCAGGCACAGAGAAGGTGCTAGCAGGGAATTCTCTGCCTGCCTTTCCCCAGTGCTCTGCAAGCTCGCCAGGACAACATAAAATCTGGGGCTCTGTGCTTTCTTTCGTTCTGAACAAGTGTTACTGTTTTCTGCACAAAAGCGATTCTGCGAAGCAATGTGAACAGGCACAGAGAAGGTGCTAGCAGGGAATTCTCTGCCTGCCTTTCCCCGGTGCTCTGCAAGCTCTCCAGGACAACATAAAATCTGGGGCTCTGTGCTTTCTTTCGTTCTGAACAAGTGTACTGTTTTCTGCACAAAACCGATTCTGCGAAGCAATGTGAACACTTGTGCTTCCCAGGCACAGAGAAGGTGCTAGCAGGGAATTCTCTGCCTGCCTTTCCCCAGTGCTCTGCAAGCTCTCCAGGACAACATAAAATCTGGGGCTCTGTGCTTTCTTTCGTTCTGAACAAGTGTTACTGTTTTCTGCACAAAAGCGATTCTGCGAAGCAATGTGAACACTTGTGCTTCCCAGGCACAGAGAAGGTGCTAGCAGGGAATTCTCTGCCTGCCTTTCCCCAGTGCTCTGCAAGCTCTCCAGGACAACATAAAATCTGGGGCTCTGTGCTTTCTTTCGTTCTGAACAAGTGTTACTGTTTTCTGCACAACAGCGATTCTGCGAAGCAATGTGAACACTTGTGCTTCCCAGGCACAGAGAAGGTGCTAGCAGGGAATTCTCTGCCTGCCTTTCCCCAGTGCTCTGCAAGCTCTCCAGGACAACAGCAAATCTGGGGCTCTGTGCTTTCTTTCATTCTGAACAAGTGTTACTGTTTTCTGCACAAAAGCGATTCTGCGAAGCAATGTGAACAGGCACAGAGAAGGTGCTAGCAGGGAATTCTCTGCCTGCCTTTCCCCAGTGCTCTGCAAGCTCTCCAGGACAACATAAAATCTGGGGCTCTGTGCTTTCTTTCGTTCTGAACAAGTGTTACTGTTTTCTGCACAAAAGCGATTCTGCGAAGCAATGTGAACAGGCACAGAGAAGGTGCTAGCAGGGAATTCTCTGCCTGCCTTTCCCCGGTGCTCTGCAAGCTCTCCAGGACAACATAAAATCTGGGGCTCTGTGCTTTCTTTCGTTCTGAACAAGTGTTACTGTTTTCTGCACAAAAGCGATTCTGCGAAGCAATGTGAACAGGCACAGAGAAGGTGCTAGCAGGGAATTCTCTGCCTGCCTTTCCCCGGTGCTCTGCAAGCTCTCCAGGACAACATAAAATCTGGGGCTCTGTGCTTTCTTTCGTTCTGAACAAGTGTTACTGTTTTCTGCACAAAAGCGATTCTGCGAAGGAATGTGAACACTTGTGCTTCCCAGGCACAGAGAAGGTGCTAGCAGGGAATTCTCTGCCTGCCTTTCCCCAGTGCTCTGCAAGCTCTCCAGGACAACATAAAATCTGGGGCTCTGTGCTTTCTTTCGTTCTGAACAAGTGTTACTGTTTTCTGCACAAAAGCGATTCTGCGAAGCAATGTGAACACTTGTGCTTCCCAGGCACAGAGAAGGTGCTAGCAGGGAATTCTCTGCCTGCCTTTCCCCAGTGCTCTGCAAGCTCTCCAGGACAACATAAAATCTGGGGCTCTGTGCTTTCTTTCGTTCTGAACAAGTGTTACTGTTTTCTGCACAAAAGCGATTCTGCGAAGCAATGTGAACACTTGTGCTTCCCAGGCACAGAGAAGGTGCTAGCAGGGAATTCTCTGCCTGCCTTTCCCCAGTGCTCTGCAAGCTCTCCAGGACAACAGCAAATCTGGGGCTCTGTGCTGTCTTTCGTTCTGAACAAGTGTTACTGTTTTCTGCACAAAAGCGATTCTGCGAAGCAATGTGAACACTTGTGCTTCCCAGGCACAGAGAAGGTGCTAGCAGGGAATTCTCTGCCTGCCTTTCCCCAGTGCTCTGCAAGCTCTCCAGGACAACATAAAATCTGGGGCTCTGTGCTTTCTTTCGTTCTGAACAAGTGTTACTGTTTTCTGCACAAAAGCGATTCTGCCAAGCAATGTGAACAGGCACAGAGAAGGTGCTAGCAGGGAATTCTCTGCCTGCCTTTCCCCAGTGCTCTGCAAGCTCTCCAGGACAACAGCAAATCTGGGGCTCTGTGCTTTCTTTCGTTCTGAACAAGTGTTAGTGTTTTCTGCACAAAAGCGATTCTGCGAAGCAATGTGAACACTTGTGCTTCCCAGGCACAGAGAAGGTGCTAGCAGGGAATTCTCTGCCTGCCTTTCCCCAGTGCTCTGCAAGCTCTCCAGGACAACATAAAATCTGGGGCTCTGTGCTTTCTTTCGTTCTGAACAAGTGTTACTGTTTTCTGCACAAAAGCGATTCTGCGAAGCAATGTGAACAGGCACAGAGAAGGTGCTAGCAGGGAATTCTCTGCCTGCCTTTCCCCAGTGCTCTGCAAGCTCTCCAGGACAACATAAAATCTGGGGCTCTGTGCTTTCTTTCGTTCTGAACAAGTGTTACTGTTTTCTGCACAAAAGCGATTCTGCGAAGCAATGTGAACACTTGTGCTTCCCAGCACAGAGAAGGTGCTAGCAGGGAATTCTCTGCCTGCCTTTCCCCAGTGCTCTGCAAGCTCTCCAGGACAACAGCAAATCTGGGGCTCTGTGCTTTCTTTCGTTCTGAACAAGTGTTACTGTTTTCTGCACAAAAGCCATTCTGCCAAGCAATGTGAACACTTGTGCTTCCCAGGCACAGAGAAGGTGCTAGCAGGGAATTCTCTGCCTGCCTTTCCCCAGTGCTCTGCAAGCTCGCCAGGACAACATAAAATCTGGGGCTCTGTGCTTTCTTTCGTTCTGAACAAGTGTTACTGTTTTCTGCACAAAAGCGATTCTGCGAAGCAATGTGAACAGGCACAGAGAAGGTGCTAGCAGGGAATTCTCTGCCTGCCTTTCCCCGGTGCTCTGCAAGCTCTCCAGGACAACATAAAATCTGGGGCTCTGTGCTTTCTTTCGTTCTGAACAAGTGTTACTGTTTTCTGCACAAAAGCGATTCTGCGAAGCAATGTGAACACTTGTGCTTCCCAGGCACAGAGAAGGTGCTAGCAGGGAATTCTCTGCCTGCCTTTCCCCAGTGCTCTGCAAGCTCTCCAGGACAACATAAAATCTGGGGCTCTGTGCTTTCTTTCGTTCTGAACAAGTGTTACTGTTTTCTGCACAACAGCGATTCTGCGAAGCAATGTGAACACTTGTGCTTCCCAGGCACAGAGAAGGTGCTAGCAGGGAATTCTCTGCCTGCCTTTCCCCAGTGCTCTGCAAGCTCTCCAGGACAACAGCAAATCTGGGGCTCTGTGCTTTCTTTCATTCTGAACAAGTGTTACTGTTTTCTGCACAAAAGCGATTCTGCGAAGCAATGTGAACAGGCACAGAGAAGGTGCTAGCAGGGAATTCTCTGCCTGCCTTTCCCCAGTGCTCTGCAAGCTCTCCAGGACAACATAAAATCTGGGGCTCTGTGCTTTCTTTCGTTCTGAACAAGTGTTACTGTTTTCTGCACAAAAGCGATTCTGCGAAGCAATGTGAACAGGCACAGAGAAGGTGCTAGCAGGGAATTCTCTGCCTGCCTTTCCCCGGTGCTCTGCAAGCTCTCCAGGACAACATAAAATCTGGGGCTCTGTGCTTTCTTTCGTTCTGAACAAGTGTTACTGTTTTCTGCACAAAAGCGATTCTGCGAAGCAATGTGAACAGGCACAGAGAAGGTGCTAGCAGGGAATTCTCTGCCTGCCTTTCCCCGGTGCTCTGCAAGCTCTCCAGGACAACATAAAATCTGGGGCTCTGTGCTTTCTTTCGTTCTGAACAAGTGTTACTGTTTTCTGCACAAAAGCGATTCTGCGAAGGAATGTGAACACTTGTGCTTCCCAGGCACAGAGAAGGTGCTAGCAGGGAATTCTCTGCCTGCCTTTCCCCAGTGCTCTGCAAGCTCTCCAGGACAACATAAAATCTGGGGCTCTGTGCTTTCTTTCGTTCTGAACAAGTGTTACTGTTTTCTGCACAAAAGCGATTCTGCGAAGCAATGTGAACACTTGTGCTTCCCAGGCACAGAGAAGGTGCTAGCAGGGAATTCTCTGCCTGCCTTTCCCCAGTGCTCTGCAAGCTCTCCAGGACAACATAAAATCTGGGGCTCTGTGCTTTCTTTCGTTCTGAACAAGTGTTACTGTTTTCTGCACAAAAGCGATTCTGCGAAGCAATGTGAACACTTGTGCTTCCCAGGCACAGAGAAGGTGCTAGCAGGGAATTCTCTGCCTGCCTTTCCCCAGTGCTCTGCAAGCTCTCCAGGACAACAGCAAATCTGGGGCTCTGTGCTGTCTTTCGTTCTGAACAAGTGTTACTGTTTTCTGCACAAAAGCGATTCTGCGAAGCAATGTGAACACTTGTGCTTCCCAGGCACAGAGAAGGTGCTAGCAGGGAATTCTCTGCCTGCCTTTCCCCAGTGCTCTGCAAGCTCTCCAGGACAACATAAAATCTGGGGCTCTGTGCTTTCTTTCGTTCTGAACAAGTGTTACTGTTTTCTGCACAAAAGCGATTCTGCCAAGCAATGTGAACAGGCACAGAGAAGGTGCTAGCAGGGAATTCTCTGCCTGCCTTTCCCCAGTGCTCTGCAAGCTCTCCAGGACAACATAAAATCTGGGGCTCTGTGCTTTCTTTCGTTCTGAACAAGTGTTACTGTTTTCTGCACAAAAGCGATTCTGCGAAGCAATGTGAACACTTGTGCTTCCCAGGCACAGAGAAGGTGCTAGCAGGGAATTCTCTGCCTGCCTTTCCCCAGTGCTCTGCAAGCTCTCCAGGACAACATAAAATCTGGGGCTCCGTGCTTTCTTTCGTTCTGAACAAGTGTTACTGTTTTCTGCACAAAAGCGATTCTGCGAAGCAATGTGAACAGGCACAGAGAAGGTGCTAGCAGGGAATTCTCTGCCTGCCTTTCCCCGGTGCTCTGCAAGCTCTCCAGGACAACATAAAATCTGGGGCTCTGTGCTTTCTTTCGTTCTGAACAAGTGTTACTGTTTTCTGCACAAAAGCGATTCTGCGAAGCAATGTGAACACTTGTGCTTCCCAGGCACAGAGAAGGTGCTAGCAGGGAATTCTCTGCCTGCCTTTCCCCAGTGCTCTGCAAGCTCTCCAGGACAACATAAAATCTGGGGCTCTGTGCTTTCTTTCGTTCTGAACAACTGTTACTGTTTTCTGCACAAAAGCGATTCTGCGAAGCAATGTGAACACTTCTGCTTCCCAGGCACAGAGAAGGTGCTAGCAGGGAATTCTCTGCCTGCCTTTCCCCAGTGCTCTGCAAGCTCTCCAGGACAACATAAAATCTGGGGCTCTGTGCTTTCTTTCGTTCTGAACAAGTGTTACTGTTTTCTGCACAAAAGCGATTCTGCGAAGCAATGTGAACACTTGTGCTTCCCAGGCACAGAGAAGGTGCTAGCAGGGAATTCTCTGCCTGCCTTTCCCCAGTGCTCTGCAAGCTCTCCAGGACAACAGCAAATCTGGGGCTCTGTGCTGTCTTTCGTTCTGAACAAGTGTTACTGTTTTCTGCACAAAAGCGATTCTGCGAAGCAATGTGAACACTTGTGCTTCCCAGGCACAGAGAAGGTGCTAGCAGGGAATTCTCTGCCTGCCTTTCCCCAGTGCTCTGCAAGCTCTCCAGGACAACATAAAATCTGGGGCTCTGTGCTTTCTTTCGTTCTGAACAAGTGTTACTGTTTTCTGCACAAAAGCGATTCTGCGAAGCAATGTGAACAGGCACAGAGAAGGTGCTAGCAGGGAATTCTCTGCCTGCCTTTCCCCAGTGCTCTGCAAGCTCTCCAGGACAACATAAAATCTGGGGCTCTGTGCTTTCTTTCGTTCTGAACAAGTGTTACTGTTTTCTGCACAAAAGCGATTCTGCGAAGCAATGTGAACACTTCTGCTTCCCAGGCACAGAGAAGGTGCTAGCAGGGAATTCTCTGCCTGCCTTTCCCCAGTGCTCTGCAAGCTCTCCAGGACAACAGCAAATCTGGGGCTCTGTGCTTTCTTTCGTTCTGAACAAGTGTTAGTGTTTTCTGCACAAAAGCGATTCTGCGAAGCAATGTGAACACTTGTGCTTCCCAGGCACAGAGAAGGTGCTAGCAGGGAATTCTCTGCCTGCCTTTCCCCAGTGCTCTGCAAGCTCTCCAGGACAACATAAAATCTGGGGCTCTGTGCTTTCTTTCGTTCTGAACAAGTGTTACTGTTTTCTGCACAAAAGCGATTCTGCGAAGCAATGTGAACAGGCACAGAGAAGGTGCTAGCAGGGAATTCTCTGCCTGCCTTTCCCCAGTGCTCTGCAAGCTCTCCAGGACAACATAAAATCTGGGGCTCTGTGCTTTCTTTCGTTCTGAACAAGTATTACTGTTTTCTGCACAAAAGCGATTCTGCGAAGCAATGTGAACACTTGTGCTTCCCAGGCACAGAGAAGGTGCTAGCAGGGAATTCTCTGCCTGCCTTTCCCCAGTGCTCTGCAAGCTCTCCAGGACAACATAAAATCTGGGGCTCTGTGCTTTCTTTCGTTCTGAACAAGTGTTACTGTTTTCTGCACAAAAGCGATTCTGCGAAGCAATGTGAACACTTGTGCTTCCCAGGCACAGAGAAGGTGCTAGCAGGGAATTCTCTGCCTGCCTTTCCCCAGTGCTCTGCAAGCTCTCCAGGACAACAGCAAATCTGGGGCTCTGTGCTTTCTTTCGTTCTGAACAAGTGTTACTGTTTTCTGCACAACAGCGATTCTGCGAAGCAATGTGAACACTTCTGCTTCCCAGGCACAGAGAAGGTGCTAGCAGGGAATTCTCTGCCTGCCTTTCCCCAGTGCTCTGCAAGCTCTCCAGGACAACAGCAAATCTGGGGCTCTGTGCTTTCTTTCGTTCTGAACAAGTGTTACTGTTTTCTGCACAAAAGCGATTCTGCGAAGCAATGTGAACAGGCACAGAGAAGGTGCTAGCAGGGAATTCTCTGCCTGCCTTTCCCCAGTGCTCTGCAAGCTCTCCAGGACAACAGCAAATCTGGGGCTCTGTGCTTTCTTTCGTTCTGAACAAGTGTTACTGTTTTCTGCACAAAAGCGATTCTGCGAAGCAATGTGAACAGGCACAGAGAAGGTGCTAGCAGGGAATTCTCTGCCTGCCTTTCCCCAGTGCTCTGCAAGCTCTCCAGGACAACAGCAAATCTGGGGCTCTGTGCTTTCTTTCGTTCTGAACAAGTGTTACTGTTTTCTGCACAAAAGCGATTCTGCGAAGCAATGTGAACACTTGTGCTTCCCAGCACAGAGAAGGTGCTAGCAGGGAATTCTCTGCCTGCCTTTCCCCAGTGCTCTGCAAGCTCTCCAGGACAACAGCAAATCTGGGGCTCTGTGCTTTCTTTCGTTCTGAACAAGTGTTACTGTTTTCTGCACAAAAGCGATTCTGCGAAGCAATGTGAACACTTGTGCTTCCCAGGCACAGAGAAGGTGCTAGCAGGGAATTCTCTGCATGCCTTTCCCCAGTGCTCTGCAAGCTCGCCAGGACAACATAAAATCTGGGGCTCTGTGCTTTCTTTCGTTCTGAACAAGTGTTACTGTTTTCTGCACAAAAGCGATTCTGCGAAGCAATGTGAACAGGCACAGAGAAGGTGCTAGCAGGGAATTCTCTGCCTGCCTTTCCCCGGTGCTCTGCAAGCTCTCCAGGACAACATAAAATCTGGGGCTCTGTGCTTTCTTTCGTTCTGAACAAGTGTACTGTTTTCTGCACAAAACCGATTCTGCGAAGCAATGTGAACACTTGTGCTTCCCAGGCACAGAGAAGGTGCTAGCAGGGAATTCTCTGCCTGCCTTTCCCCAGTGCTCTGCAAGCTCTCCAGGACAACATAAAATCTGGGGCTCTGTGCTTTCTTTCGTTCTGAACAAGTGTTACTGTTTTCTGCACAAAAGCGATTCTGCGAAGCAATGTGAACACTTGTGCTTCCCAGGCACAGAGAAGGTGCTAGCAGGGAATTCTCTGCCTGCCTTTCCCCAGTGCTCTGCAAGCTCTCCAGGACAACAGCAAATCTGGGGCTCTGTGCTTTCTTTCGTTCTGAACAAGTGTTACTGTTTTCTGCACAAAAGCGATTCTGCGAAGCAATGTGAACACTTGTGCTTCCCAGCACAGAGAAGGTGCTAGCAGGGAATTCTCTGCCTGCCTTTCCCCAGTGCTCTGCAAGCTCTCCAGGACAACAGCAAATCTGGGGCTCTGTGCTTTCTTTCGTTCTGAACAAGTGTTACTGTTTTCTGCACAAAAGCGATTCTGCGAAGCAATGTGAACACTTGTGCTTCCCAGGCACAGAGAAGGTGCTAGCAGGGAATTCTCTGCCTGCCTTTCCCCAGTGCTCTGCAAGCTCGCCAGGACAACATAAAATCTGGGGCTCTGTGCTTTCTTTCGTTCTGAACAAGTGTTACTGTTTTCTGCACAAAAGCGATTCTGCGAAGCAATGTGAACAGGCACAGAGAAGGTGCTAGCAGGGAATTCTCTGCCTGCCTTTCCCCGGTGCTCTGCAAGCTCTCCAGGACAACATAAAATCTGGGGCTCTGTGCTTTCTTTCGTTCTGAACAAGTGTACTGTTTTCTGCACAAAACCGATTCTGCGAAGCAATGTGAACACTTGTGCTTCCCAGGCACAGAGAAGGTGCTAGCAGGGAATTCTCTGCCTGCCTTTCCCCAGTGCTCTGCAAGCTCTCCAGGACAACATAAAATCTGGGGCTCTGTGCTTTCTTTCGTTCTGAACAAGTGTTACTGTTTTCTGCACAAAAGCGATTCTGCGAAGCAATGTGAACACTTGTGCTTCCCAGGCACAGAGAAGGTGCTAGCAGGGAATTCTCTGCCTGCCTTTCCCCAGTGCTCTGCAAGCTCTCCAGGACAACAGCAAATCTGGGGCTCTGTGCTTTCTTTCGTTCTGAACAAGTGTTACTGTTTTCTGCACAAAAGCGATTCTGCGAAGCAATGTGAACAGGCACAGAGAAGGTGCTAGCAGGGAATTCTCTGCCTGCCTTTCCCCAGTGCTCTGCAAGCTCTCCAGGACAACAGCAAATCTGGGGCTCTGTGCTTTCTTTCGTTCTGAACAAGTGTTACTGTTTTCTGCACAAAAGCGATTCTGCGAAGCAATGTGAACAGGCACAGAGAAGGTGCTAGCAGGGAATTCTCTGCCTGCCTTTCCCCAGTGCTCTGCAAGCTCTCCAGGACAACAGCAAATCTGGGGCTCTGTGCTTTCTTTCGTTCTGAACAAGTGTTACTGTTTTCTGCACAAAAGCGATTCTGCGAAGCAATGTGAACACTTGTGCTTCCCAGCACAGAGAAGGTGCTAGCAGGGAATTCTCTGCCTGCCTTTCCCCAGTGCTCTGCAAGCTCTCCAGGACAACAGCAAATCTGGGGCTCTGTGCTTTCTTTCGTTCTGAACAAGTGTTACTGTTTTCTGCACAAAAGCGATTCTGCGAAGCAATGTGAACACTTGTGCTTCCCAGGCACAGAGAAGGTGCTAGCAGGGAATTCTCTGCATGCCTTTCCCCAGTGCTCTGCAAGCTCGCCAGGACAACATAAAATCTGGGGCTCTGTGCTTTCTTTCGTTCTGAACAAGTGTTACTGTTTTCTGCACAAAAGCGATTCTGCGAAGCAATGTGAACAGGCACAGAGAAGGTGCTAGCAGGGAATTCTCTGCCTGCCTTTCCCCGGTGCTCTGCAAGCTCTCCAGGACAACATAAAATCTGGGGCTCTGTGCTTTCTTTCGTTCTGAACAAGTGTACTGTTTTCTGCACAAAACCGATTCTGCGAAGCAATGTGAACACTTGTGCTTCCCAGGCACAGAGAAGGTGCTAGCAGGGAATTCTCTGCCTGCCTTTCCCCAGTGCTCTGCAAGCTCTCCAGGACAACATAAAATCTGGGGCTCTGTGCTTTCTTTCGTTCTGAACAAGTGTTACTGTTTTCTGCACAAAAGCGATTCTGCGAAGCAATGTGAACACTTGTGCTTCCCAGGCACAGAGAAGGTGCTAGCAGGGAATTCTCTGCCTGCCTTTCCCCAGTGCTCTGCAAGCTCTCCAGGACAACAGCAAATCTGGGGCTCTGTGCTTTCTTTCGTTCTGAACAAGTGTTAGTGTTTTCTGCACAAAAGCGATTCTGCGAAGCAATGTGAACACTTGTGCTTCCCAGGCACAGAGAAGGTGCTAGCAGGGAATTCTCTGCCTGCCTTTCCCCAGTGCTCTGCAAGCTCTCCAGGACAACATAAAATCTGGGGCTCTGTGCTTTCTTTCGTTCTGAACAAGTGTTACTGTTTTCTGCACAAAAGCGATTCTGCGAAGCAATGTGAACAGGCACAGAGAAGGTGCTAGCAGGGAATTCTCTGCCTGCCTTTCCCCAGTGCTCTGCAAGCTCTCCAGGACAACATAAAATCTGGGGCTCTGTGCTTTCTTTCGTTCTGAACAAGTATTACTGTTTTCTGCACAAAAGCGATTCTGCGAAGCAATGTGAACACTTGTGCTTCCCAGGCACAGAGAAGGTGCTAGCAGGGAATTCTCTGCCTGCCTTTCCCCAGTGCTCTGCAAGCTCTCCAGGACAACATAAAATCTGGGGCTCTGTGCTTTCTTTCGTTCTGAACAAGTGTTACTGTTTTCTGCACAAAAGCGATTCTGCGAAGCAATGTGAACACTTGTGCTTCCCAGGCACAGAGAAGGTGCTAGCAGGGAATTCTCTGCCTGCCTTTCCCCAGTGCTCTGCAAGCTCTCCAGGACAACAGCAAATCTGGGGCTCTGTGCTTTCTTTCGTTCTGAACAAGTGTTACTGTTTTCTGCACAACAGCGATTCTGCGAAGCAATGTGAACACTTCTGCTTCCCAGGCACAGAGAAGGTGCTAGCAGGGAATTCTCTGCCTGCCTTTCCCCAGTGCTCTGAAAGCTCTCCAGGACAACAGCAAATCTGGGGCTCTGTGCTTTCTTTCGTTCTGAACAAGTGTTACTGTTTTCTGCACAAAAGCGATTCTGCGAAGCAATGTGAACAGGCACAGAGAAGGTGCTAGCAGGGAATTCTCTGCCTGCCTTTCCCCAGTGCTCTGCAAGCTCTCCAGGACAACAGCAAATCTGGGGCTCTGTGCTTTCTTTCGTTCTGAACAAGTGTTACTGTTTTCTGCACAAAAGCGATTCTGCGAAGCAATGTGAACAGGCACAGAGAAGGTGCTAGCAGGGAATTCTCTGCCTGCCTTTCCCCAGTGCTCTGCAAGCTCTCCAGGACAACAGCAAATCTGGGGCTCTGTGCTTTCTTTCGTTCTGAACAAGTGTTACTGTTTTCTGCACAAAAGCGATTCTGCGAAGCAATGTGAACACTTGTGCTTCCCAGCACAGAGAAGGTGCTAGCAGGGAATTCTCTGCCTGCCTTTCCCCAGTGCTCTGCAAGCTCTCCAGGACAACAGCAAATCTGGGGCTCTGTGCTTTCTTTCGTTCTGAACAAGTGTTACTGTTTTCTGCACAAAAGCGATTCTGCGAAGCAATGTGAACACTTGTGCTTCCCAGGCACAGAGAAGGTGCTAGCAGGGAATTCTCTGCATGCCTTTCCCCAGTGCTCTGCAAGCTCGCCAGGACAACATAAAATCTGGGGCTCTGTGCTTTCTTTCGTTCTGAACAAGTGTTACTGTTTTCTGCACAAAAGCGATTCTGCGAAGCAATGTGAACAGGCACAGAGAAGGTGCTAGCAGGGAATTCTCTGCCTGCCTTTCCCTGGTGCTCTGCAAGCTCTCCAGGACAACATAAAATCTGGGGCTCTGTGCTTTCTTTCGTTCTGAACAAGTGTACTGTTTTCTGCACAAAACCGATTCTGCGAAGCAATGTGAACACTTGTGCTTCCCAGGCACAGAGAAGGTGCTAGCAGGGAATTCTCTGCCTGCCTTTCCCCAGTGCTCTGCAAGCTCTCCAGGACAACATAAAATCTGGGGCTCTGTGCTTTCTTTCGTTCTGAACAAGTGTTACTGTTTTCTGCACAAAAGCGATTCTGCGAAGCAATGTGAACACTTGTGCTTCCCAGGCACAGAGAAGGTGCTAGCAGGGAATTCTCTGCCTGCCTTTCCCCAGTGCTCTGCAAGCTCTCCAGGACAACATAAAATCTGGGGCTCTGTGCTTTCTTTCGTTCTGAACAAGTGTTACTGTTTTCTGCACAAAAGCGATTCTGCGAAGCAATGTGAACACTTGTGCTTCCCAGGCACAGAGAAGGTGCTAGCAGGGAATTCTCTGCCTGCCTTTCCCCAGTGCTCTGCAAGCTCTCCAGGACAACAGCAAATCTGGGGCTCTGTGCTTTCTTTCGTTCTGAACAATTGTTACTGTTTTCTGCACAAAAGCGATTCTGCGAAGCAATGTGAACACTTGTGCTTCCCAGGCACAGAGAAGGTGCTAGCAGGGAATTCTCTGCCTGCCTTTCCCCAGTGCTCTGCAAGCTGTCCAGGACAACAGCAAATCTGGGGCTCTGTGCTGTCTTTCGTTCTGAACAAGTGTTACTGTTTTCTGCACAAAAGCGATTCTGCGAAGCAATGTGAACACTTGTGCTTCCCAGGCACAGAGAAGGTGCTAGCAGGGAATTCTCTGCCTGCCTTTCCCCAGTGCTCTGCAAGCTCTCCAGGACAACATAAAATCTGGGGCTCTGTGCTTTCTTTCGTTCTGAACAAGTGTTACTGTTTTCTGCACAAAAGCGATTCTGCCAAGCAATGTGAACAGGCACAGAGAAGGTGCTAGCAGGGAATTCTCTGCCTGCCTTTCCCCAGTGCTCTGCAAGCTCTCCAGGACAACATAAAATCTGGGGCTCTGTGCTTTCTTTCGTTCTGAACAAGTGTTACTGTTTTCTGCACAAAAGCGATTCTGCGAAGCAATGTGAACACTTGTGCTTCCCAGGCACAGAGAAGGTGCTAGCAGGGAATTCTCTGCCTGCCTTTCCCCAGTGCTCTGCAAGCTCTCCAGGACAACATAAAATCTGGGGCTCCGTGCTTTCTTTCGTTCTGAACAAGTGTTACTGTTTTCTGCACAAAAGCGATTCTGCGAAGCAATGTGAACAGGCACAGAGAAGGTGCTAGCAGGGAATTCTCTGCCTGCCTTTCCCCGGTGCTCTGCAAGCTCTCCAGGACAACATAAAATCTGGGGCTCTGTGCTTTCTTTCGTTCTGAACAAGTGTTACTGTTTTCTGCACAAAAGCGATTCTGCGAAGCAATGTGAACACTTGTGCTTCCCAGGCACAGAGAAGGTGCTAGCAGGGAATTCTCTGCCTGCCTTTCCCCAGTGCTCTGCAAGCTCTCCAGGACAACATAAAATCTGGGGCTCTGTGCTTTCTTTCGTTCTGAACAAGTGTTAGTGTTTTCTGCACAAAAGCGATTCTGCGAAGCAATGTGAACACTTGTGCTTCCCAGGCACAGAGAAGGTGCTAGCAGGGAATTCTCTGCCTGCCTTTCCCCAGTGCTCTGCAAGCTCTCCAGGACAACATAAAATCTGGGGCTCTGTGCTTTCTTTCGTTCTGAACAAGTGTTACTGTTTTCTGCACAAAAGCGATTCTGCGAAGCAATGTGAACACTTGTGCTTCCCAGGCACAGAGAAGGTGCTAGCAGGGAATTCTCTGCCTGCCTTTCCCCAGTGCTCTGCAAGCTCTCCAGGACAACAGCAAATCTGGGGCTCTGTGCTTTCTTTCGTTCTGAACAAGTGTTACTGTTTTCTGCACAAAAGCGATTCTGCCAAGCAATGTGAACACTTGTGCTTCCCAGGCACAGAGAAGGTGCTAGCAGGGAATTCTCTGCCTGCCTTTCCCCAGTGCTCTGCAAGCTCTCCAGGACAACATAAAATCTGGGGCTCTGTGCTTTCTTTCGTTCTGAACAAGTGTTACTGTTTTCTGCACAAAAGCGATTCTGCGAAGCAATGTGAACAGGCACAGAGAAGGTGCTAGCAGGGAATTCTCTGCCTGCCTTTCCCCAGTGCTCTGCAAGCTCTCCAGGACAACATAAAATCTGGGGCTCTGTGCTTTCTTTCGTTCTGAACAAGTGTTACTGTTTTCTGCACAAAAGCGATTCTGCGAAGCAATGTGAACACTTCTGCTTCCCAGGCACAGAGAAGGTGCTAGCAGGGAATTCTCTGCCTGCCTTTCCCCAGTGCTCTGCAAGCTCTCCAGGACAACAGCAAATCTGGGGCTCTGTGCTTTCTTTCGTTCTGAACAAGTGTTAGTGTTTTCTGCACAAAAGCGATTCTGCGAAGCAATGTGAACACTTGTGCTTCCCAGGCACAGAGAAGGTGCTAGCAGGGAATTCTCTGCCTGCCTTTCCCCAGTGCTCTGCAAGCTCTCCAGGACAACATAAAATCTGGGGCTCTGTGCTTTCTTTCGTTCTGAACAAGTGTTACTGTTTTCTGCACAAAAGCGATTCTGCGAAGCAATGTGAACAGGCACAGAGAAGGTGCTAGCAGGGAATTCTCTGCCTGCCTTTCCCCAGTGCTCTGCAAGCTCTCCAGGACAACATAAAATCTGGGGCTCTGTGCTTTCTTTCGTTCTGAACAAGTATTACTGTTTTCTGCACAAAAGCGATTCTGCGAAGCAATGTGAACACTTGTGCTTCCCAGGCACAGAGAAGGTGCTAGCAGGGAATTCTCTGCCTGCCTTTCCCCAGTGCTCTGCAAGCTCTCCAGGACAACATAAAATCTGGGGCTCTGTGCTTTCTTTCGTTCTGAACAAGTGTTACTGTTTTCTGCACAAAAGCGATTCTGCGAAGCAATGTGAACACTTGTGCTTCCCAGTCACAGAGAAGGTGCTAGCAGGGAATTCTCTGCCTGCCTTTCCCCAGTGCTCTGCAAGCTCTCCAGGACAACATAAAATCTGGGGCTCTGTGCTTTCTTTCGTTCTGAACAAGTGTTACTGTTTTCTGCACAACAGCGATTCTGCGAAGCAATGTGAACACTTCTGCTTCCCAGGCACAGAGAAGGTGCTAGCAGGGAATTCTCTGCCTGCCTTTCCCCAGTGCTCTGCAAGCTCTCCAGGACAACATAAAATCTGGGGCTCTGTGCTTTCTTTCGTTCTGAACAAGTGTTACTGTTTTCTGCACAAAAGCGATTCTGCGAAGCAATGTGAACAGGCACAGAGAAGGTGCTAGCAGGGAATTCTCTGCCTGCCTTTCCCCAGTGCTCTGCAAGCTCTCCAGGACAACAGCAAATCTGGGGCTCTGTGCTTTCTTTCGTTCTGAACAAGTGTTACTGTTTTCTGCACAAAAGCGATTCTGCGAAGCAATGTGAACAGGCACAGAGAAGGTGCTAGCAGGGAATTCTCTGCCTGCCTTTCCCCAGTGCTCTGCAAGCTCTCCAGGACAACATAAAATCTGGGGCTCTGTGCTTTCTTTCGTTCTGAACAAGTGTTACTGTTTTCTGCACAAAAGCGATTCTGCGAAGCAATGTGAACACTTGTGCTTCCCAGCACAGAGAAGGTGCTAGCAGGGAATTCTCTGCCTGCCTTTCCCCAGTGCTCTGCAAGCTCTCCAGGACAACAGCAAATCTGGGGCTCTGTGCTTTCTTTCGTTCTGAACAAGTGTTACTGTTTTCTGCACAAAAGCGATTCTGCGAAGCAATGTGAACACTTGTGCTTCCCAGGCACAGAGAAGGTGCTAGCAGGGAATTCTCTGCCTGCCTTTCCCCAGTGCTCTGCAAGCTCGCCAGGACAACATAAAATCTGGGGCTCTGTGCTTTCTTTCGTTCTGAACAAGTGTTACTGTTTTCTGCACAAAAGCGATTCTGCGAAGCAATGTGAACAGGCACAGAGAAGGTGCTAGCAGGGAATTCTCTGCCTGCCTTTCCCCGGTGCTCTGCAAGCTCTCCAGGACAACATAAAATCTGGGGCTCTGTGCTTTCTTTCGTTCTGAACAAGTGTACTGTTTTCTGCACAAAACCGATTCTGCGAAGCAATGTGAACACTTGTGCTTCCCAGGCACAGAGAAGGTGCTAGCAGGGAATTCTCTGCCTGCCTTTCCCCAGTGCTCTGCAAGCTCTCCAGGACAACATAAAATCTGGGGCTCTGTGCTTTCTTTCGTTCTGAACAAGTGTTACTGTTTTCTGCACAAAAGCGATTCTGCGAAGCAATGTGAACACTTGTGCTTCCCAGGCACAGAGAAGGTGCTAGCAGGGAATTCTCTGCCTGCCTTTCCCCAGTGCTCTGCAAGCTCTCCAGGACAACATAAAATCTGGGGCTCTGTGCTTTCTTTCATTCTGAACAAGTGTTACTGTTTTCTGCACAAAAGCGATTCTGCGAAGCAATGTGAACACTTGTGCTTCCCAGGCACAGAGAAGGTGCTAGCAGGGAATTCTCTGCCTGCCTTTCCCCAGTGCTCTGCAAGCTCTCCAGGACAACATAAAATCTGGGGCTCTGTGCTTTCTTTCGTTCTGAACAAGTGTTACTGTTTTCTGCACAAAAGCGATTCTGCGAAGCAATGTGAACACTTGTGCTTCCCAGGCACAGAGAAGGTGCTAGCAGGGAATTCTCTGCCTGCCTTTCCCCAGTGCTCTGCAAGCTCTCCAGGACAACATAAAATCTGGGGCTCTGTGCTTTCTTTCGTTCTGAACAAGTGTTACTGTTTTCTGCACAAAAGCGATTCTGCGAAGCAATGTGAACACTTGTGCTTCCCAGGCACAGAGAAGGTGCTAGCAGGGAATTCTCTGCCTGCCTTTCCCCAGTGCTCTGCAAGCTCTCCAGGACAACATAAAATCTGGGGCTCTGTGCTTGCTTTCATTCTGAACAAGTGTTACTGTTTTCTGCACAAAAGCAATTCTGCGAAGCAATGTGAACACTTGTGCTTCCCAGGCACAGAGAAGGTGCTAGCAGGGAATTCTCTGCCTGCCTTTCCCCAGTGCTCTGCAAGCTCTCCAGGACAACATAAAATCTGGGGCTCTGTGCTTTCTTTCGTTCTGAACAAGTGTTACTGTTTTCTGCACAAAAGCGATTCTGCGAAGCAATGTGAACAGGCACAGAGAAGGTGCTAGCAGGGAATTCTCTGCCTGCCTTTCCCCAGTGCTCTGCAAGCTCTCCAGGACAACATAAAATCTGGGGCTCTGTGCTTTCTTTCGTTCTGAACAAGTGTTACTGTTTTCTGCACAACAGCGATTCTGCGAAGCAATGTGAACACTTGTGCTTCCCAGGCACAGAGAAGGTGCTAGCAGGGAATTCTCTGCCTGCCTTTCCCCAGTGCTCTGCAAGCTCTCCAGGACAACATAAAATCTGGGGCTCTGTGCTTTCTTTCGTTCTGAACAAGTGTGACTGTTTTCTGCACAAAAGCGATTCTGCGAAGCAATGTGAACACTTGTGCTTCCCAGGCACAGAGAAGGTGCTAGCAGGGAATTCTCTGCCTGCCTTTCCCCAGTGCTCTGCAAGCTCTCCAGGACAACAGCAAATCTGGGGCTCTGTGCTTTCTTTCGTTCTGAACAAGTGTTACTGTTTTCTGCACAAAAGCGATTCTGCGAAGCAATGTGAACACTTGTGCTTCCCAGGCACAGAGAAGGTGCTAGCAGGGAATTCTCTGCCTGCCTTTCCCCAGTGCTCTGCAAGCTCTCCAGGACAACATAAAATCTGGGGCTCTGTGCTTTCTTTCGTTCTGAACAAGTGTTACTGTTTTCTGCACAAAAGCGATTCTGCGAAGCAATGTGAACAGGCACAGAGAAGGTGCTAGCAGGGAATTCTCTGCCTGCCTTTCCCCAGTGCTCTGCAAGCTCTCCAGGACAACATAAAATCTGGGGCTCTGTGCTTTCTTTCGTTCTGAACAAGTATTACTGTTTTCTGCACAAAAGCGATTCTGCGAAGCAATGTGAACACTTGTGCTTCCCAGCACAGAGAAGGTGCTAGCAGGGAATTCTCTGCCTGCCTTTCCCCAGTGCTCTGCAAGCTCTCCAGGACAACAGCAAATCTGGGGCTCTGTGCTTTCTTTCGTTCTGAACAAGTGTTACTGTTTTCTGCACAAAAGCGATTCTGCGAAGCAATGTGAACACTTGTGCTTCCCAGGCACAGAGAAGGTGCTAGCAGGGAATTCTCTGCCTGCCTTTCCCCAGTGCTCTGCAAGCTCTCCAGGACAACATAAAATCTGGGGCTCTGTGCTTTCTTTCGTTCTGAACAAGTGTTACTGTTTTCTGCACAAAAGCGATTCTGCGAAGCAATGTGAACACTTGTGCTTCCCAGTCACAGAGAAGGTGCTAGCAGGGAATTCTCTGCCTGCCTTTCCCCAGTGCTCTGCAAGCTCTCCAGGACAACATAAAATCTGGGGCTCTGTGCTTTCTTTCGTTCTGAACAAGTGTTACTGTTTTCTGCACAACAGCGATTCTGCGAAGCAATGTGAACACTTCTGCTTCCCAGGCACAGAGAAGGTGCTAGCAGGGAATTCTCTGCCTGCCTTTCCCCAGTGCTCTGCAAGCTCTCCAGGACAACAGCAAATCTGGGGCTCTGTGCTTTCTTTCGTTCTGAACAAGTGTTACTGTTTTCTGCACAAAAGCGATTCTGCGAAGCAATGTGAACAGGCACAGAGAAGGTGCTAGCAGGGAATTCTCTGCCTGCCTTTCCCCAGTGCTCTGCAAGCTCTCCAGGACAACAGCAAATCTGGGGCTCTGTGCTTTCTTTCGTTCTGAACAAGTGTTACTGTTTTCTGCACAAAAGCGATTCTGCGAAGCAATGTGAACAGGCACAGAGAAGGTGCTAGCAGGGAATTCTCTGCCTGCCTTTCCCCAGTGCTCTGCAAGCTCTCCAGGACAACATAAAATCTGGGGCTCTGTGCTTTCTTTCGTTCTGAACAAGTGTTACTGTTTTCTGCACAAAAGCGATTCTGCGAAGCAATGTGAACACTTGTGCTTCCCAGCACAGAGAAGGTGCTAGCAGGGAATTCTCTGCCTGCCTTTCCCCAGTGCTCTGCAAGCTCTCCAGGACAACAGCAAATCTGGGGCTCTGTGCTTTCTTTCGTTCTGAACAAGTGTTACTGTTTTCTGCACAAAAGCGATTCTGCGAAGCAATGTGAACACTTGTGCTTCCCAGGCACAGAGAAGGTGCTAGCAGGGAATTCTCTGCCTGCCTTTCCCCAGTGCTCTGCAAGCTCGCCAGGACAACATAAAATCTGGGGCTCTGTGCTTTCTTTCGTTCTGAACAAGTGTTACTGTTTTCTGCACAAAAGCGATTCTGCGAAGCAATGTGAACAGGCACAGAGAAGGTGCTAGCAGGGAATTCTCTGCCTGCCTTTCCCCGGTGCTCTGCAAGCTCTCCAGGACAACATAAAATCTGGGGCTCTGTGCTTTCTTTCGTTCTGAACAAGTGTACTGTTTTCTGCACAAAACCGATTCTGCGAAGCAATGTGAACACTTGTGCTTCCCAGGCACAGAGAAGGTGCTAGCAGGGAATTCTCTGCCTGCCTTTCCCCAGTGCTCTGCAAGCTCTCCAGGACAACATAAAATCTGGGGCTCTGTGCTTTCTTTCGTTCTGAACAAGTGTTACTGTTTTCTGCACAAAAGCGATTCTGCGAAGCAATGTGAACACTTGTGCTTCCCAGGCACAGAGAAGGTGCTAGCAGGGAATTCTCTGCCTGCCTTTCCCCAGTGCTCTGCAAGCTCTCCAGGACAACATAAAATCTGGGGCTCTGTGCTTTCTTTCATTCTGAACAAGTGTTACTGTTTTCTGCACAAAAGCGATTCTGCGAAGCAATGTGAACACTTGTGCTTCCCAGGCACAGAGAAGGTGCTAGCAGGGAATTCTCTGCCTGCCTTTCCCCAGTGCTCTGCAAGCTCTCCAGGACAACATAAAATCTGGGGCTCTGTGCTTTCTTTCATTCTGAACAAGTGTTACTGTTTTCTGCACAAAAGCGATTCTGCGAAGCAATGTGAACACTTGTGCTTCCCAGGCACAGAGAAGGTGCTAGCAGGGAATTCTCTGCCTGCCTTTCCCCAGTGCTCTGCAAGCTCTCCAGGACAACATAAAATCTGGGGCTCTGTGCTTTCTTTCGTTCTGAACAAGTGTTACTGTTTTCTGCACAAAAGCGATTCTGCGAAGCAATGTGAACACTTGTGCTTCCCAGGCACAGAGAAGGTGCTAGCAGGGAATTCTCTGCCTGCCTTTCCCCAGTGCTCTGCAAGCTCTCCAGGACAACATAAAATCTGGGGCTCTGTGCTTTCTTTCATTCTGAACAAGTGTTACTGTTTTCTGCACAAAAGCGATTCTGCGAAGCAATGTGAACACTTGTGCTTCCCAGGCACAGAGAAGGTGCTAGCAGGGAATTCTCTGCCTGCCTTTCCCCAGTGCTCTGCAAGCTCTCCAGGACAACATAAAATCTGGGGCTCTGTGCTTGCTTTCATTCTGAACAAGTGTTACTGTTTTCTGCACAAAAGCGATTCTGCGAAGCAATGTGAACACTTGTGCTTCCCAGGCACAGAGAAGGTGCTAGCAGGGAATTCTCTGCCTGCCTTTCCCCAGTGCTCTGCAAGCTCTCCAGGACAACATAAAATCTGGGGCTCTGTGCTTTCTTTCATTCTGAACAAGTGTTACTGTTTTCTGCACAAAAGCAATTCTGCGAAGCAATGTGAACACTTGTGCTTCCCAGGCACAGAGAAGGTGCTAGCAGGGAATTCTCTGCCTGCCTTTCCCCAGTGCTCTGCAAGCTCTCCAGGACAACATAAAATCTGGGGCTCTGTGCTTTCTTTCGTTCTGAACAAGTGTTACTGTTTTCTGCACAAAAGCGATTCTGCGAAGCAATGTGAACAGGCACAGAGAAGGTGCTAGCAGGGAATTCTCTGCCTGCCTTTCCCCAGTGCTCTGCAAGCTCTCCAGGACAACATAAAATCTGGGGCTCTGTGCTTTCTTTCGTTCTGAACAAGTGTTACTGTTTTCTGCACAACAGCGATTCTGCGAAGCAATGTGAACACTTGTGCTTCCCAGGCACAGAGAAGGTGCTAGCAGGGAATTCTCTGCCTGCCTTTCCCCAGTGCTCTGCAAGCTCTCCAGGACAACATAAAATCTGGGGCTCTGTGCTTTCTTTCGTTCTGAACAAGTGTGACTGTTTTCTGCACAAAAGCGATTCTGCGAAGCAATGTGAACACTTGTGCTTCCCAGGCACAGAGAAGGTGCTAGCAGGGAATTCTCTGCCTGCCTTTCCCCAGTGCTCTGCAAGCTCTCCAGGACAACAGCAAATCTGGGGCTCTGTGCTTTCTTTCGTTCTGAACAAGTGTTACTGTTTTCTGCACAAAAGCGATTCTGCGAAGCAATGTGAACACTTGTGCTTCCCAGGCACAGAGAAGGTGCTAGCAGGGAATTCTCTGCCTGCCTTTCCCCAGTGCTCTGCAAGCTCTCCAGGACAACATAAAATCTGGGGCTCTGTGCTTTCTTTCGTTCTGAACAAGTGTTACTGTTTTCTGCACAAAAGCGATTCTGCGAAGCAATGTGAACAGGCACAGAGAAGGTGCTAGCAGGGAATTCTCTGCCTGCCTTTCCCCAGTGCTCTGCAAGCTCTCCAGGACAACATAAAATCTGGGGCTCTGTGCTTTCTTTCGTTCTGAACAAGTATTACTGTTTTCTGCACAAAAGCGATTCTGCGAAGCAATGTGAACACTTGTGCTTCCCAGCACAGAGAAGGTGCTAGCAGGGAATTCTCTGCCTGCCTTTCCCCAGTGCTCTGCAAGCTCTCCAGGACAACAGCAAATCTGGGGCTCTGTGCTTTCTTTCGTTCTGAACAAGTGTTACTGTTTTCTGCACAAAAGCGATTCTGCGAAGCAATGTGAACACTTGTGCTTCCCAGGCACAGAGAAGGTGCTAGCAGGGAATTCTCTGCCTGCCTTTCCCCAGTGCTCTGCAAGCTCGCCAGGACAACATAAAATCTGGGGCTCTGTGCTTTCTTTCGTTCTGAACAAGTGTTACTGTTTTCTGCACAAAAGCGATTCTGCGAAGCAATGTGAACAGGCACAGAGAAGGTGCTAGCAGGGAATTCTCTGCCTGCCTTTCCCCAGTGCTCTGCAAGCTCTCCAGGACAACATAAAATCTGGGGCTCTGTGCTTTCTTTCGTTCTGAACAAGTGTACTGTTTTCTGCACAAAAGCGATTCTGCGAAGCAATGTGAACACTTGTGCTTCCCAGGCACAGAGAAGGTGCTAGCAGGGAATTCTCTGCCTGCCTTTCCCCAGTGCTCTGCAAGCTCTCCAGGACAACATAAAATCTGGGGCTCTGTGCTTTCTTTCGTTCTGAACAAGTGTTACTGTTTTCTGCACAAAAGCGATTCTGCGAAGCAATGTGAACACTTGTGCTTCCCAGGCACAGAGAAGGTGCTAGCAGGGAATTCTCTGCCTGCCTTTCCCCAGTGCTCTGCAAGCTCTCCAGGACAACATAAAATCTGGGGCTCTGTGCTTTCTTTCATTCTGAACAAGTGTTACTGTTTTCTGCACAAAAGCGATTCTGCGAAGCAATGTGAACACTTGTGCTTCCCAGGCACAGAGAAGGTGCTAGCAGGGAATTCTCTGCCTGCCTTTCCCCAGTGCTCTGCAAGCTCTCCAGGACAACATAAAATCTGGGGCTCTGTGCTTTCTTTCGTTCTGAACAAGTGTTACTGTTTTCTGCACAAAAGCGATTCTGCGAAGCAATGTGAACAGGCACAGAGAAGGTGCTAGCAGGGAATTCTCTGCCTGCCTTTCCCCAGTGCTCTGCAAGCTCTCCAGGACAACATAAAATCTGGGGCTCTGTGCTTTCTTTCGTTCTGAACAAGTATTACTGTTTTCTGCACAAAAGCGATTCTGCGAAGCAATGTGAACACTTGTGCTTCCCAGGCACAGAGAAGGTGCTAGCAGGGAATTCTCTGCCTGCCTTTCCCCAGTGCTCTGCAAGCTCTCCAGGACAACATAAAATCTGGGGCTCTGTGCTTTCTTTCGTTCTGAACAAGTGTTACTGTTTTCTGCACAAAAGCGATTCTGCGAAGCAATGTGAACACTTGTGCTTCCCAGGCACAGAGAAGGTGCTAGCAGGGAATTCTCTGCCTGCCTTTCCCCAGTGCTCTGCAAGCTCTCCAGGACAACAGCAAATCTGGGGCTCTGTGCTTTCTTTCGTTCTGAACAAGTGTTACTGTTTTCTGCACAACAGCGATTCTGCGAAGCAATGTGAACACTTCTGCTTCCCAGGCACAGAGAAGGTGCTAGCAGGGAATTCTCTGCCTGCCTTTCCCCAGTGCTCTGCAAGCTCTCCAGGACAACAGCAAATCTGGGGCTCTGTGCTTTCTTTCGTTCTGAACAAGTGTTACTGTTTTCTGCACAAAAGCGATTCTGCGAAGCAATGTGAACAGGCACAGAGAAGGTGCTAGCAGGGAATTCTCTGCCTGCCTTTCCCCAGTGCTCTGCAAGCTCTCCAGGACAACAGCAAATCTGGGGCTCTGTGCTTTCTTTCGTTCTGAACAAGTGTTACTGTTTTCTGCACAAAAGCGATTCTGCGAAGCAATGTGAACAGGCACAGAGAAGGTGCTAGCAGGGAATTCTCTGCCTGCCTTTCCCCAGTGCTCTGCAAGCTCTCCAGGACAACAGCAAATCTGGGGCTCTGTGCTTTCTTTCGTTCTGAACAAGTGTTACTGTTTTCTGCACAAAAGCGATTCTGCGAAGCAATGTGAACACTTGTGCTTCCCAGCACAGAGAAGGTGCTAGCAGGGAATTCTCTGCCTGCCTTTCCCCAGTGCTCTGCAAGCTCTCCAGGACAACAGCAAATCTGGGGCTCTGTGCTTTCTTTCGTTCTGAACAAGTGTTACTGTTTTCTGCACAAAAGCGATTCTGCGAAGCAATGTGAACACTTGTGCTTCCCAGGCACAGAGAAGGTGCTAGCAGGGAATTCTCTGCATGCCTTTCCCCAGTGCTCTGCAAGCTCGCCAGGACAACATAAAATCTGGGGCTCTGTGCTTTCTTTCGTTCTGAACAAGTGTTACTGTTTTCTGCACAAAAGCGATTCTGCGAAGCAATGTGAACAGGCACAGAGAAGGTGCTAGCAGGGAATTCTCTGCCTGCCTTTCCCCGGTGCTCTGCAAGCTCTCCAGGACAACATAAAATCTGGGGCTCTGTGCTTTCTTTCGTTCTGAACAAGTGTACTGTTTTCTGCACAAAACCGATTCTGCGAAGCAATGTGAACACTTGTGCTTCCCAGGCACAGAGAAGGTGCTAGCAGGGAATTCTCTGCCTGCCTTTCCCCAGTGCTCTGCAAGCTCTCCAGGACAACATAAAATCTGGGGCTCTGTGCTTTCTTTCGTTCTGAACAAGTGTTACTGTTTTGTGCACAAAAGCGATTCTGCGAAGCAATGTGAACACTTGTGCTTCCCAGGCACAGAGAAGGTGCTAGCAGGGAATTCTCTGCCTGCCTTTCCCCAGTGCTCTGCAAGCTCTCCAGGACAACATAAAATCTGGGGCTCTGTGCTTTCTTTCGTTCTGAACAAGTGTTACTGTTTTCTGCACAAAAGCGATTCTGCGAAGCAATGTGAACACTTGTGCTTCCCAGGCACAGAGAAGGTGCTAGCAGGGAATTCTCTGCCTGCCTTTCCCCAGTGCTCTGCAAGCTCTCCAGGACAACAGCAAATCTGGGGCTCTGTGCTTTCTTTCGTTCTGAACAATTGTTACTGTTTTCTGCACAAAAGCGATTCTGCGAAGCAATGTGAACACTTGTGCTTCCCAGGCACAGAGAAGGTGCTAGCAGGGAATTCTCTGCCTGCCTTTCCCCAGTGCTCTGCAAGCTGTCCAGGACAACATAAAATCTGGGGCTCTGTGCTGTCTTTCGTTCTGAACAAGTGTTACTGTTTTCTGCACAAAAGCGATTCTGCGAAGCAATGTGAACACTTGTGCTTCCCAGGCACAGAGAAGGTGCTAGCAGGGAATTCTCTGCCTGCCTTTCCCCAGTGCTCTGCAAGCTCTCCAGGACAACATAAAATCTGGGGCTCTGTGCTTTCTTTCGTTCTGAACAAGTGTTACTGTTTTCTGCACAAAAGCGATTCTGCCAAGCAATGTGAACAGGCACAGAGAAGGTGCTAGCAGGGAATTCTCTGCCTGCCTTTCCCCAGTGCTCTGCAAGCTCTCCAGGACAACATAAAATCTGGGGCTCTGTGCTTTCTTTCGTTCTGAACAAGTGTTACTGTTTTCTGCACAAAAGCGATTCTGCGAAGCAATGTGAACACTTGTGCTTCCCAGGCACAGAGAAGGTGCTAGCAGGGAATTCTCTGCCTGCCTTTCCCCAGTGCTCTGCAAGCTCTCCAGGACAACATAAAATCTGGGGCTCCGTGCTTTCTTTCGTTCTGAACAAGTGTTACTGTTTTCTGCACAAAAGCGATTCTGCGAAGCAATGTGAACAAGCACAGAGAAGGTGCTAGCAGGGAATTCTCTGCCTGCCTTTCCCCGGTGCTCTGCAAGCTCTCCAGGACAACATAAAATCTGGGGCTCTGTGCTTTCTTTCGTTCTGAACAAGTGTTACTGTTTTCTGCACAAAAGCGATTCTGCGAAGCAATGTGAACACTTGTGCTTCCCAGGCACAGAGAAGGTGCTAGCAGGGAATTCTCTGCCTGCCTTTCCCCAGTGCTCTGCAAGCTCTCCAGGACAACATAAAATCTGGGGCTCTGTGCTTTCTTTCGTTCTGAACAAGTGTTAGTGTTTTCTGCACAAAAGCGATTCTGCGAAGCAATGTGAACACTTGTGCTTCCCAGGCACAGAGAAGGTGCTAGCAGGGAATTCTCTGCCTGCCTTTCCCCAGTGCTCTGCAAGCTCTCCAGGACAACATAAAATCTGGGGCTCTGTGCTTTCTTTCGTTCTGAACAAGTGTTACTGTTTTCTGCACAAAAGCGATTCTGCGAAGCAATGTGAACACTTGTGCTTCCCAGGCACAGAGAAGGTGCTAGCAGGGAATTCTCTGCCTGCCTTTCCCCAGTGCTCTGCAAGCTCTCCAGGACAACAGCAAATCTGGGGCTCTGTGCTTTCTTTCGTTCTGAACAAGTGTTACTGTTTTCTGCACAAAAGCGATTCTGCCAAGCAATGTGAACACTTGTGCTTCCCAGGCACAGAGAAGGTGCTAGCAGGGAATTCTCTGCCTGCCTTTCCCCAGTGCTCTGCAAGCTCTCCAGGACAACATAAAATCTGGGGCTCTGTGCTTTCTTTCGTTCTGAACAAGTGTTACTGTTTTCTGCACAAAAGCGATTCTGCGAAGCAATGTGAACAGGCACAGAGAAGGTGCTAGCAGGGAATTCTCTGCCTGCCTTTCCCCAGTGCTCTGCAAGCTCTCCAGGACAACATAAAATCTGGGGCTCTGTGCTTTCTTTCGTTCTGAACAAGTGTTACTGTTTTCTGCACAAAAGCGATTCTGCGAAGCAATGTGAACACTTCTGCTTCCCAGGCACAGAGAAGGTGCTAGCAGGGAATTCTCTGCCTGCCTTTCCCCAGTGCTCTGCAAGCTCTCCAGGACAACAGCAAATCTGGGGCTCTGTGCTTTCTTTCGTTCTGAACAAGTGTTAGTGTTTTCTGCACAAAAGCGATTCTGCGAAGCAATGTGAACACTTGTGCTTCCCAGGCACAGAGAAGGTGCTAGCAGGGAATTCTCTGCCTGCCTTTCCCCAGTGCTCTGCAAGCTCTCCAGGACAACATAAAATCTGGGGCTCTGTGCTTTCTTTCGTTCTGAACAAGTGTTACTGTTTTCTGCACAAAAGCGATTCTGCGAAGCAATGTGAACAGGCACAGAGAAGGTGCTAGCAGGGAATTCTCTGCCTGCCTTTCCCCAGTGCTCTGCAAGCTCTCCAGGACAACATAAAATCTGGGGCTCTGTGCTTTCTTTCGTTCTGAACAAGTATTACTGTTTTCTGCACAAAAGCGATTCTGCGAAGCAATGTGAACACTTGTGCTTCCCAGGCACAGAGAAGGTGCTAGCAGGGAATTCTCTGCCTGCCTTTCCCCAGTGCTCTGCAAGCTCTCCAGGACAACATAAAATCTGGGGCTCTGTGCTTTCTTTCGTTCTGAACAAGTGTTACTGTTTTCTGCACAAAAGCGATTCTGCGAAGCAATGTGAACACTTGTGCTTCCCAGTCACAGAGAAGGTGCTAGCAGGGAATTCTCTGCCTGCCTTTCCCCAGTGCTCTGCAAGCTCTCCAGGACAACATAAAATCTGGGGCTCTGTGCTTTCTTTCGTTCTGAACAAGTGTTACTGTTTTCTGCACAACAGCGATTCTGCGAAGCAATGTGAACACTTCTGCTTCCCAGGCACAGAGAAGGTGCTAGCAGGGAATTCTCTGCCTGCCTTTCCCCAGTGCTCTGCAAGCTCTCCAGGACAACAGCAAATCTGGGGCTCTGTGCTTTCTTTCGTTCTGAACAAGTGTTACTGTTTTCTGCACAAAAGCGATTCTGCGAAGCAATGTGAACAGGCACAGAGAAGGTGCTAGCAGGGAATTCTCTGCCTGCCTTTCCCCAGTGCTCTGCAAGCTCTCCAGGACAACAGCAAATCTGGGGCTCTGTGCTTTCTTTCGTTCTGAACAAGTGTTACTGTTTTCTGCACAAAAGCGATTCTGCGAAGCAATGTGAACAGGCACAGAGAAGGTGCTAGCAGGGAATTCTCTGCCTGCCTTTCCCCAGTGCTCTGCAAGCTCTCCAGGACAACATAAAATCTGGGGCTCTGTGCTTTCTTTCGTTCTGAACAAGTGTTACTGTTTTCTGCACAAAAGCGATTCTGCGAAGCAATGTGAACACTTGTGCTTCCCAGCACAGAGAAGGTGCTAGCAGGGAATTCTCTGCCTGCCTTTCCCCAGTGCTCTGCAAGCTCTCCAGGACAACAGCAAATCTGGGGCTCTGTGCTTTCTTTCGTTCTGAACAAGTGTTACTGTTTTCTGCACAAAAGCGATTCTGCGAAGCAATGTGAACACTTGTGCTTCCCAGGCACAGAGAAGGTGCTAGCAGGGAATTCTCTGCCTGCCTTTCCCCAGTGCTCTGCAAGCTCGCCAGGACAACATAAAATCTGGGGCTCTGTGCTTTCTTTCGTTCTGAACAAGTGTTACTGTTTTCTGCACAAAAGCGATTCTGCGAAGCAATGTGAACAGGCACAGAGAAGGTGCTAGCAGGGAATTCTCTGCCTGCCTTTCCCCGGTGCTCTGCAAGCTCTCCAGGACAACATAAAATCTGGGGCTCTGTGCTTTCTTTCGTTCTGAACAAGTGTACTGTTTTCTGCACAAAAGCGATTCTGCGAAGCAATGTGAACACTTGTGCTTCCCAGGCACAGAGAAGGTGCTAGCAGGGAATTCTCTGCCTGCCTTTCCCCAGTGCTCTGCAAGCTCTCCAGGACAACATAAAATCTGGGGCTCTGTGCTTTCTTTCGTTCTGAACAAGTGTTACTGTTTTCTGCACAAAAGCGATTCTGCGAAGCAATGTGAACACTTGTGCTTCCCAGGCACAGAGAAGGTGCTAGCAGGGAATTCTCTGCCTGCCTTTCCCCAGTGCTCTGCAAGCTCTCCAGGACAACATAAAATCTGGGGCTCTGTGCTTTCTTTCATTCTGAACAAGTGTTACTGTTTTCTGCACAAAAGCGATTCTGCGAAGCAATGTGAACACTTGTGCTTCCCAGGCACAGAGAAGGTGCTAGCAGGGAATTCTCTGCCTGCCTTTCCCCAGTGCTCTGCAAGCTCTCCAGGACAACATAAAATCTGGGGCTCTGTGCTTTCTTTCATTCTGAACAAGTGTTACTGTTTTCTGCACAAAAGCGATTCTGCGAAGCAATGTGAACACTTGTGCTTCCCAGGCACAGAGAAGGTGCTAGCAGGGAATTCTCTGCCTGCCTTTCCCCAGTGCTCTGCAAGCTCTCCAGGACAACATAAAATCTGGGGCTCTGTGCTTTCTTTCGTTCTGAACAAGTGTTACTGTTTTCTGCACAAAAGCGATTCTGCGAAGCAATGTGAACACTTGTGCTTCCCAGGCACAGAGAAGGTGCTAGCAGGGAATTCTCTGCCTGCCTTTCCCCAGTGCTCTGCAAGCTCTCCAGGACAACATAAAATCTGGGGCTCTGTGCTTTCTTTCGTTCTGAACAAGTGTTACTGTTTTCTGCACAAAAGCGATTCTGCGAAGCAATGTGAACACTTGTGCTTCCCAGGCACAGAGAAGGTGCTAGCAGGGAATTCTCTGCCTGCCTTTCCCCAGTGCTCTGCAAGCTCTCCAGGACAACATAAAATCTGGGGCTCTGTGCTTGCTTTCATTCTGAACAAGTGTTACTGTTTTCTGCACAAAAGCGATTCTGCGAAGCAATGTGAACACTTGTGCTTCCCAGGCACAGAGAAGGTGCTAGCAGGGAATTCTCTGCCTGCCTTTCCCCAGTGCTCTGCAAGCTCTCCAGGACAACATAAAATCTGGGGCTCTGTGCTTTCTTTCGTTCTGAACAAGTGTTACTGTTTTCTGCACAACAGCGATTCTGCGAAGCAATGTGAACACTTGTGCTTCCCAGGCACAGAGAAGGTGCTAGCAGGGAATTCTCTGCCTGCCTTTCCCCAGTGCTCTGCAAGCTCTCCAGGACAACATAAAATCTGGGGCTCTGTGCTTTCTTTCGTTCTGAACAAGTGTGACTGTTTTCTGCACAAAAGCGATTCTGCGAAGCAATGTGAACACTTGTGCTTCCCAGGCACAGAGAAGGTGCTAGCAGGGAATTCTCTGCCTGCCTTTCCCCAGTGCTCTGCAAGCTCTCCAGGACAACAGCAAATCTGGGGCTCTGTGCTTTCTTTCGTTCTGAACAAGTGTTACTGTTTTCTGCACAAAAGCGATTCTGCGAAGCAATGTGAACACTTGTGCTTCCCAGGCACAGAGAAGGTGCTAGCAGGGAATTCTCTGCCTGCCTTTCCCCAGTGCTCTGCAAGCTCTCCAGGACAACATAAAATCTGGGGCTCTGTGCTTTCTTTCGTTCTGAACAAGTGTTACTGTTTTCTGCACAAAAGCGATTCTGCGAAGCAATGTGAACAGGCACAGAGAAGGTGCTAGCAGGGAATTCTCTGCCTGCCTTTCCCCAGTGCTCTGCAAGCTCTCCAGGACAACATAAAATCTGGGGCTCTGTGCTTTCTTTCGTTCTGAACAAGTATTACTGTTTTCTGCACAAAAGCGATTCTGCGAAGCAATGTGAACACTTGTGCTTCCCAGCACAGAGAAGGTGCTAGCAGGGAATTCTCTGCCTGCCTTTCCCCAGTGCTCTGCAAGCTCTCCAGGACAACAGCAAATCTGGGGCTCTGTGCTTTCTTTCGTTCTGAACAAGTGTTACTGTTTTCTGCACAAAAGCGATTCTGCGAAGCAATGTGAACACTTGTGCTTCCCAGGCACAGAGAAGGTGCTAGCAGGGAATTCTCTGCCTGCCTTTCCCCAGTGCTCTGCAAGCTCGCCAGGACAACATAAAATCTGGGGCTCTGTGCTTTCTTTCGTTCTGAACAAGTGTTACTGTTTTCTGCACAAAAGCGATTCTGCGAAGCAATGTGAACAGGCACAGAGAAGGTGCTAGCAGGGAATTCTCTGCCTGCCTTTCCCCAGTGCTCTGCAAGCTCTCCAGGACAACATAAAATCTGGGGCTCTGTGCTTTCTTTCGTTCTGAACATGTGTACTGTTTTCTGCACAAAAGCGATTCTGCGAAGCAATGTGAACACTTGTGCTTCCCAGGCACAGAGAAGGTGCTAGCAGGGAATTCTCTGCCTGCCTTTCCCCAGTGCTCTGCAAGCTCTCCAGGACAACATAAAATCTGGGGCTCTGTGCTTTCTTTCGTTCTGAACAAGTGTTACTGTTTTCTGCACAAAAGCGATTCTGCGAAGCAATGTGAACACTTGTGCTTCCCAGGCACAGAGAAGGTGCTAGCAGGGAATTCTCTGCCTGCCTTTCCCCAGTGCTCTGCAAGCTCTCCAGGACAACATAAAATCTGGGGCTCTGTGCTTTCTTTCATTCTGAACAAGTGTTACTGTTTTCTGCACAAAAGCGATTCTGCGAAGCAATGTGAACACTTGTGCTTCCCAGGCACAGAGAAGGTGCTAGCAGGGAATTCTCTGCCTGCCTTTCCCCAGTGCTCTGCAAGCTCTCCAGGACAACATAAAATCTGGGGCTCTGTGCTTTCTTTCGTTCTGAACAAGTGTTACTGTTTTCTGCACAAAAGCGATTCTGCGAAGCAATGTGAACACTTGTGCTTCCCAGGCACAGAGAAGGTGCTAGCAGGGAATTCTCTGCCTGCCTTTCCCCAGTGCTCTGCAAGCTCTCCAGGACAACATAAAATCTGGGGCTCTGTGCTTTCTTTCGTTCTGAACAAGTGTTACTGTTTTCTGCACAAAAGCGATTCTGCCAAGCAATGTGAACACTTGTGCTTCCCAGGCACAGAGAAGGTGCTAGCAGGGAATTCTCTGCCTGCCTTTCCCCAGTGCTCTGCAAGCTCTCCAGGACAACATAAAATCTGGGGCTCTGTGCTTTCTTTCGTTCTGAACAAGTATTACTGTTTTCTGCACAAAAGCGATTCTGCGAAGCAATGTGAACACTTGTGCTTCCCAGCACAGAGAAGGTGCTAGCAGGGAATTCTCTGCCTGCCTTTCCCCAGTGCTCTGCAAGCTCTCCAGGACAACAGCAAATCTGGGGCTCTGTGCTTTCTTTCGTTCTGAACAAGTGTTACTGTTTTCTGCACAAAAGCGATTCTGCGAAGCAATGTGAACACTTGTGCTTCCCAGGCACAGAGAAGGTGCTAGCAGGGAATTCTCTGCCTGCCTTTCCCCAGTGCTCTGCAAGCTCGCCAGGACAACATAAAATCTGGGGCTCTGTGCTTTCTTTCGTTCTGAACAAGTGTTACTGTTTTCTGCACAAAAGCGATTCTGCGAAGCAATGTGAACAGGCACAGAGAAGGTGCTAGCAGGGAATTCTCTGCCTGCCTTTCCCCAGTGCTCTGCAAGCTCTCCAGGACAACATAAAATCTGGGGCTCTGTGCTTTCTTTCGTTCTGAACAAGTGTACTGTTTTCTGCACAAAAGCGATTCTGCGAAGCAATGTGAACACTTGTGCTTCCCAGGCACAGAGAAGGTGCTAGCAGGGAATTCTCTGCCTGCCTTTCCCCAGTGCTCTGCAAGCTCTCCAGGACAACATAAAATCTGGGGCTCTGTGCTTTCTTTCGTTCTGAACAAGTGTTACTGTTTTCTGCACAAAAGCGATTCTGCGAAGCAATGTGAACACTTGTGCTTCCCAGGCACAGAGAAGGTGCTAGCAGGGAATTCTCTGCCTGCCTTTCCCCAGTGCTCTGCAAGCTCTCCAGGACAACATAAAATCTGGGGCTCTGTGCTTTCTTTCATTCTGAACAAGTGTTACTGTTTTCTGCACAAAAGCGATTCTGCGAAGCAATGTGAACACTTGTGCTTCCCAGGCACAGAGAAGGTGCTAGCAGGGAATTCTCTGCCTGCCTTTCCCCAGTGCTCTGCAAGCTCTCCAGGACAACATAAAATCTGGGGCTCTGTGCTTTCTTTCGTTCTGAACAAGTGTTACTGTTTTCTGCACAAAAGCGATTCTGCGAAGCAATGTGAACACTTGTGCTTCCCAGGCACAGAGAAGGTGCTAGCAGGGAATTCTCTGCCTGCCTTTCCCCAGTGCTCTGCAAGCTCTCCAGGACAACATAAAATCTGGGGCTCTGTGCTTTCTTTCGTTCTGAACAAGTGTTACTGTTTTCTGCACAAAAGCGATTCTGCCAAGCAATGTGAACACTTGTGCTTCCCAGGCACAGAGAAGGTGCTAGCAGGGAATTCTCTGCCTGCCTTTCCCCAGTGCTCTGCAAGCTCTCCAGGACAACATAAAATCTGGGGCTCTGTGCTTTCTTTCATTCTGAACAAGTGTTACTCTTTTCTGCACAAAAGCGATTCTGCGAAGCAATGTGAACACTTGTGCTTCCCAGGCACAGAGAAGGTGCTAGCAGGGAATTCTCTGCCTGCCTTTCCCCAGTGCTCTGCAAGCTCTCCAGGACAACATAAAATCTGGGGCTCTGTGCTTGCTTTCATTCTGAACAAGTGTTACTGTTTTCTGCACAAAAGCGATTCTGCGAAGCAATGTGAACACTTGTGCTTCCCAGGCACAGAGAAGGTGCTAGCAGGGAATTCTCTGCCTGCCTTTCCCCAGTGCTCTGCAAGCTCTCCAGGACAACATAAAATCTGGGGCTCTGTGCTTTCTTTCGTTCTGAACAAGTGTTACTGTTTTCTGCACAAAAGCGATTCTGCGAAGCAATGTGAACACTTGTGCTTCCCAGGCACAGAGAAGGTGCTAGCAGGGAATTCTCTGCCTGCCTTTCCCCAGTGCTCTGCAAGCTCTCCAGGACAACATAAAATCTGGGGCTCTGTGCTTTCTTTCGTTCTGAACAAGTGTTACTGTTTTCTGCACAAAAGCGATTCTGCGAAGCAATGTGAACACTTGTGCTTCCCAGGCACAGAGAAGGTGCTAGCAGGGAATTCTCTGCCTGCCTTTCCCCAGTGCTCTGCAAGCTCTCCAGGACAACATAAAATCTGGGGCTCTGTGCTTTCTTTCGTTCTGAACAAGTGTTACTGTTTTCTGCACAAAAGCGATTCTGCGAAGCAATGTGAACAGGCACAGAGAAGGTGCTAGCAGGGAATTCTCTGCCTGCCTTTCCCCAGTGCTCTGCAAGCTCTCCAGGACAACATAAAATCTGGGGCTCTGTGCTTTCTTTCGTTCTGAACAAGTGTTACTGTTTTCTGCACAACAGCGATTCTGCGAAGCAATGTGAACACTTGTGCTTCCCAGGCACAGAGAAGGTGCTAGCAGGGAATTCTCTGCCTGCCTTTCCCCAGTGCTCTGCAAGCTCTCCAGGACAACATAAAATCTGGGGCTCTGTGCTTTCTTTCGTTCTGAACAAGTGTTACTGTTTTCTGCACAAAAGCGATTCTGCGAAGCAATGTGAACACTTCTGCTTCCCAGGCACAGAGAAGGTGCTAGCAGGGAATTCTCTGCCTGCCTTTCCCCAGTGCTCTGCAAGCTCTCCAGGACAACAGCAAATCTGGGGCTCTGTGCTTTCTTTCGTTCTGAACAAGTGTTAGTGTTTTCTGCACAAAAGCGATTCTGCGAAGCAATGTGAACACTTGTGCTTCCCAGGCACAGAGAAGGTGCTAGCAGGGAATTCTCTGCCTGCCTTTCCCCAGTGCTCTGCAAGCTCTCCAGGACAACATAAAATCTGGGGCTCTGTGCTTTCTTTCGTTCTGAACAAGTGTTACTGTTTTCTGCACAAAAGCGATTCTGCGAAGCAATGTGAACAGGCACAGAGAAGGTGCTAGCAGGGAATTCTCTGCCTGCCTTTCCCCAGTGCTCTGCAAGCTCTCCAGGACAACATAAAATCTGGGGCTCTGTGCTTTCTTTCGTTCTGAACAAGTATTACTGTTTTCTGCACAAAAGCGATTCTGCGAAGCAATGTGAACACTTCTGCTTCCCAGGCACAGAGAAGGTGCTAGCAGGGAATTCCCTGCCTGCCTTTCCCCAGTGCTCTGCAAGCTCTCCAGGACAACATAAAATCTGGGGCTCTGTGCTTTCTTTCGTTCTGAACAAGTGTTACTCTTTTCTGCACAAAAGCGATTCTGCGAAGCAATGTGAACACTTGTGCTTCCCAGGCACAGAGAAGGTGCTAGCAGGGAATTCTCTGCCTGCCTTTCCCCAGTGCTCTGCAAGCTCTCCAGGACAACATAAAATCTGGGGCTCTGTGCTTTCTTTCATTCTGAACAAGTGTTACTGTTTTCTGCACAAAAGCGATTCTGCGAAGCAATGTGAACACTTGTGCTTCCCAGGCACAGAGAAGGTGCTAGCAGGGAATTCTCTGCCTGCCTTTCCCCAGTGCTCTGCAAGCTCTCCAGGACAACATAAAATCTGGGGCTCTGTGCTTTCTTTCATTCTGAACAAGTGTTACTGTTTTCTGCACAAAAGCAATTCTGCGAAGCAATGTGAACACTTGTGCTTCCCAGGCACAGAGAAGGTGCTAGCAGGGAATTCTCTGCCTGCCTTTCCCCAATGCTCTGCAAGCTCTCCAGGACAACATAAAATCTGGGGCTCTGTGCTTTCTTTCGTTCTGAACAAGTGTTACTGTTTTCTGCACAAAAGCGATTCTGCGAAGCAATGTGAACAGGCACAGAGAAGGTGCTAGCAGGGAATTCTCTGCCTGCCTTTCCCCAGTGCTCTGCAAGCTCTCCAGGACAACATAAAATCTGGGGCTCTGTGCTTTCTTTCGTTCTGAACAAGTGTTACTGTTTTCTGCACAACAGCGATTCTGCGAAGCAATGTGAACACTTCTGCTTCCCAGGCACAGAGAAGGTGCTAGCAGGGAATTCTCTGCCTGCCTTTCCCCAGTGCTCTGCAAGCTCTCCAGGACAACAGCAAATCTGGGGCTCTGTGCTTTCTTTCGTTCTGAACAAGTGTTACTGTTTTCTGCACAAAAGCGATTCTGCGAAGCAATGTGAACAGGCACAGAGAAGGTGCTAGCAGGGAATTCTCTGCCTGCCTTTCCCCAGTGCTCTGCAAGCTCTCCAGGACAACAGCAAATCTGGGGCTCTGTGCTTTCTTTCGTTCTGAACAAGTGTTACTGTTTTCTGCACAAAAGCGATTCTGCGAAGCAATGTGAACAGGCACAGAGAAGGTGCTAGCAGGGAATTCTCTGCCTGCCTTTCCCCAGTGCTCTGCAAGCTCTCCAGGACAACAGCAAATCTGGGGCTCTGTGCTTTCTTTCGTTCTGAACAAGTGTTACTGTTTTCTGCACAAAAGCGATTCTGCGAAGCAATGTGAACACTTCTGCTTCCCAGGCACAGAGAAGGTGCTAGCAGGGAATTCTCTGCCTGCCTTTCCCCAGTGCTCTGCAAGCTCTCCAGGACAACAGCAAATCTGGGGCTCTGTGCTTTCTTTCGTTCTGAACAAGTGTTACTGTTTTCTGCACAAAAGCGATTCTGCCAAGCAATGTGAACACTTGTGCTTCCCAGGCACAGAGAAGGTGCTAGCAGGGAATTCTCTGCCTGCCTTTCCCCAGTGCTCTGCAAGCTCTCCAGGACAACATAAAATCTGGGGCTCTGTGCTTTCTTTCATTCTGAACAAGTGTTACTGTTTTCTGCACAAAAGCGATTCTGCGAAGCAATGTGAACACTTCTGCTTCCCAGGCACAGAGAAGGTGCTAGCAGGGAATTCTCTGCCTGCCTTTCCCCAGTGCTCTGCAAGCTCTCCAGGACAACATAAAATCTGGGGCTCTGTGCTTTCTTTCGTTCTGAACAAGTGTTACTGTTTTCTGCACAAAAGCGATTCTGCGAAGCAATGTGAACACTTGTGCTTCCCAGGCACAGAGAAGGTGCTAGCAGGGAATTCTCTGCCTGCCTTTCCCCAGTGCTCTGCAAGCTCGCCAGGACAACATAAAATCTGGGGCTCTGTGCTTTCTTTCGTTCTGAACAAGTGTTACTGTTTTCTGCACAAAAGCGATTCTGCGAAGCAATGTGAACAGGCACAGAGAAGGTGCTAGCAGGGAATTCTCTGCCTGCCTTTCCCCAGTGCTCTGCAAGCTCTCCAGGACAACATAAAATCTGGGGCTCTGTGCTTTCTTTCGTTCTGAACAAGTGTTACTGTTTTCTGCACAACAGCGATTCTGCGAAGCAATGTGAACACTTGTGCTTCCCAGGCACAGAGAAGGTGCTAGCAGGGAATTCTCTGCCTGCCTTTCCCCAGTGCTCTGCAAGCTCTCCAGGACAACATAAAATCTGGGGCTCTGTGCTTTCTTTCCTTCTGAACAAGTGTTACTGTTTTCTGCACAAAAGCGATTCTGCGAAGCAATGTGAACACTTGTGCTTCCCAGGCACAGAGAAGGTGCTAGCAGGGAATTCTCTGCCTGCCTTTCCCCAGTGCTCTGCAAGCTCTCCAGGACAACATAAAATCTGGGGCTCTGTGCTTTCTTTCGTTCTGAACAAGTGTTACTGTTTTCTGCACAAAAGCGATTCTGCCAAGCAATGTGAACACTTGTGCTTCCCAGGCACAGAGAAGGTGCTAGCAGGGAATTCTCTGCCTGCCTTTCCCCAGTGCTCTGCAAGCTCTCCAGGACAACATAAAATCTGGGGCTCTGTGCTTTCTTTCGTTCTGAACAAGTGTTACTGTTTTCTGCACAAAAGCGATTCTGCGAAGCAATGTGAACAGGCACAGAGAAGGTGCTAGCAGGGAATTCTCTGCCTGCCTTTCCCCAGTGCTCTGCAAGCTCTCCAGGACAACATAAAATCTGGGGCTCTGTGCTTTCTTTCGTTCTGAACAAGTGTTACTGTTTTCTGCACAAAAGCGATTCTGCGAAGCAATGTGAACACTTGTGCTTCCCAGGCACAGAGAAGGTGCTAGCAGGGAATTCTCTGCCTGCCTTTCCCCAGTGCTCTGCAAGCTCTCCAGGACAACAGCAAATCTGGGGCTCTGTGCTTTCTTTCGTTCTGAACAAGTGTTACTGTTTTCTGCACAAAAGCGATTCTGCCAAGCAATGTGAACAGGCACAGAGAAGGTGCTAGCAGGGAATTCTCTGCCTGCCTTTCCCCAGTGCTCTGCAAGCTCTCCAGGACAACAGCAAATCTGGGGCTCTGTGCTTTCTTTCGTTCTGAACAAGTGTTACTGTTTTCTGCACAAAAGCGATTCTGCGAAGCAATGTGAACAGGCACAGAGAAGGTGCTAGCAGGGAATTCTCTGCCTGCCTTTCCCCAGTGCTCTGCAAGCTCTCCAGGACAACAGCAAATCTGGGGCTCTGTGCTTTCTTTCGTTCTGAACAAGTGTTACTGTTTTCTGCACAAAATCGATTCTGCCAAGCAATGTGAACACTTGTGCTTCCCAGGCACAGAGAAGGTGCTAGCAGGGAATTCTCTGCCTGCCTTTCCCCAGTGCTCTGCAAGCTCGCCAGGACAACATAAAATCTGGGGCTCTGTGCTTTCTTTCGTTCTGAACAAGTGTTACTGTTTTCTGCACAAAAGCGATTCTGCGAAGCAATGTGAACAGGCACAGAGAAGGTGCTAGCAGGGAATTCTCTGCCTGCCTTTCCCCAGTGCTCTGCAAGCTCTCCAGGACAACATAAAATCTGGGGCTCTGTGCTTTCTTTCGTTCTGAACAAGTGTTACTGTTTTCTGCACAAAAGCGATTCTGCGAAGCAATGTGAACACTTGTGCTTCCCAGGCACAGAGAAGGTGCTAGCAGGGAATTCTCTGCCTGCCTTTCCCCAGTGCTCTGCAAGCTCTCCAGGACAACATAAAATCTGGGGCTCTGTGCTTTCTTTCGTTCTGAACAAGTGTTACTGTTTTCTGCACAAAAGCGATTCTGCGAAGCAATGTGAACACTTGTGCTTCCCAGGCACAGAGAAGGTGCTAGCAGGGAATTCTCTGCCTGCCTTTCCCCAGTGCTCTGCAAGCTCTCCAGGACAACATAAAATCTGGGGCTCTGTGCTTTCTTTCGTTCTGAACAAGTGTTACTGTTTTCTGCACAAAAGCGATTCTGCGAAGCAATGTGAACACTTGTGCTTCCCAGGCACAGAGAAGGTGCTAGCAGGGAATTCTCTGCCTGCCTTTCCCCAGTGCTCTGCAAGCTCTCCAGGACAACATAAAATCTGGGGCTCTGTGCTTTCTTTCGTTCTGAACAAGTGTTACTGTTTTCTGCACAAAAGCGATTCTGCGAAGCAATGTGAACACTTGTGCTTCCCAGGCACAGAGAAGGTGCTAGCAGGGAATTCTCTGCCTGCCTTTCCCCAGTGCTCTGCAAGCTCTCCAGGACAACATAAAATCTGGGGCTCTGTGCTTTCTTTCATTCTGAACAAGTGTTACTGTTTTCTGCACAAAAGCGATTCTGCGAAGCAATGTGAACACTTGTGCTTCCCAGGCACAGAGAAGGTGCTAGCAGGGAATTCTCTGCCTGCCTTTCCCCAGTGCTCTGCAAGCTCTCCAGGACAACATAAAATCTGGGGCTCTGTGCTTTCTTTCGTTCTGAACAAGTGTTACTGTTTTCTGCACAAAAGCGATTCTGCCAAGCAATGTGAACACTTGTGCTTCCCAGGCACAGAGAAGGTGCTAGCAGGGAATTCTCTGCCTGCCTTTCCCCAGTGCTCTGCAAGCTCTCCAGGACAACATAAAATCTGGGGCTCTGTGCTTTCTTTCGTTCTGAACAAGTGTTACTGTTTTCTGCACAAAAGCGATTCTGCGAAGCAATGTGAACAGGCACAGAGAAGGTGCTAGCAGGGAATTCTCTGCCTGCCTTTCCCCAGTGCTCTGCAAGCTCTCCAGGACAACATAAAATCTGGGGCTCTGTGCTTTCTTTCGTTCTGAACAAGTGTTACTGTTTTCTGCACAACAGCGATTCTGCGAAGCAATGTGAACACTTGTGCTTCCCAGGCACAGAGAAGGTGCTAGCAGGGAATTCTCTGCCTGCCTTTCCCCAGTGCTCTGCAAGCTCTCCAGGACAACATAAAATCTGGGGCTCTGTGCTTTCTTTCGTTCTGAACAAGTGTTACTGTTTTCTGCACAACAGCGATTCTGCGAAGCAATGTGAACACTTCTGCTTCCCAGGCACAGAGAAGGTGCTAGCAGGGAATTCTCTGCCTGCCTTTCCCCAGTGCTCTGCAAGCTCTCCAGGACAACAGCAAATCTGGGGCTCTGTGCTTTCTTTCGTTCTGAACAAGTGTTACTGTTTTCTGCACAAAAGCGATTCTGCGAAGCAATGTGAACAGGCACAGAGAAGGTGCTAGCAGGGAATTCTCTGCCTGCCTTTCCCCAGTGCTCTGCAAGCTCTCCAGGACAACAGCAAATCTGGGGCTCTGTGCTTTCTTTCGTTCTGAACAAGTGTTACTGTTTTCTGCACAAAAGCGATTCTGCGAAGCAATGTGAACAGGCACAGAGAAGGTGCTAGCAGGGAATTCTCTGCCTGCCTTTCCCCAGTGCTCTGCAAGCTCTCCAGGACAACAGCAAATCTGGGGCTCTGTGCTTTCTTTCGTTCTGAACAAGTGTTACTGTTTTCTGCACAAAAGCGATTCTGCGAAGCAATGTGAACACTTCTGCTTCCCAGGCACAGAGAAGGTGCTAGCAGGGAATTCTCTGCCTGCCTTTCCCCAGTGCTCTGCAAGCTCTCCAGGACAACAGCAAATCTGGGGCTCTGTGCTTTCTTTCGTTCTGAACAAGTGTTACTGTTTTCTGCACAAAAGCGATTCTGCCAAGCAATGTGAACACTTGTGCTTCCCAGGCACAGAGAAGGTGCTAGCAGGGAATTCTCTGCCTGCCTTTCCCCAGTGCTCTGCAAGCTCTCCAGGACAACATAAAATCTGGGGCTCTGTGCTTTCTTTCATTCTGAACAAGTGTTACTGTTTTCTGCACAAAAGCGATTCTGCGAAGCAATGTGAACACTTCTGCTTCCCAGGCACAGAGAAGGTGCTAGCAGGGAATTCTCTGCCTGCCTTTCCCCAGTGCTCTGCAAGCTCTCCAGGACAACAGCAAATCTGGGGCTCTGTGCTTTCTTTCGTTCTGAACAAGTGTTACTGTTTTCTGCACAAAAGCGATTCTGCCAAGCAATGTGAACACTTGTGCTTCCCAGGCACAGAGAAGGTGCTAGCAGGGAATTCTCTGCCTGCCTTTCCCCAGTGCTCTGCAAGCTCTCCAGGACAACATAAAATCTGGGGCTCTGTGCTTTCTTTCATTCTGAACAAGTGTTACTCTTTTCTGCACAAAAGCGATTCTGCGAAGCAATGTGAACACTTGTGCTTCCCAGGCACAGAGAAGGTGCTAGCAGGGAATTCTCTGCCTGCCTTTCCCCAGTGCTCTGCAAGCTCTCCAGGACAACATAAAATCTGGGGCTCTGTGCTTGCTTTCATTCTGAACAAGTGTTACTGTTTTCTGCACAAAAGCGATTCTGCGAAGCAATGTGAACACTTGTGCTTCCCAGGCACAGAGAAGGTGCTAGCAGGGAATTCTCTGCCTGCCTTTCCCCAGTGCTCTGCAAGCTCTCCAGGACAACATAAAATCTGGGGCTCTGTGCTTTCTTTCGTTCTGAACAAGTGTTACTGTTTTCTGCACAAAAGCGATTCTGCGAAGCAATGTGAACACTTGTGCTTCCCAGGCACAGAGAAGGTGCTAGCAGGGAATTCTCTGCCTGCCTTTCCCCAGTGCTCTGCAAGCTCTCCAGGACAACAGCAAATCTGGGGCTCTGTGCTTTCTTTCGTTCTGAACAAGTGTTACTGTTTTCTGCACAAAAGCGATTCTGCCAAGCAATGTGAACAGGCACAGAGAAGGTGCTAGCAGGGAATTCTCTGCCTGCCTTTCCCCAGTGCTCTGCAAGCTCTCCAGGACAACAGCAAATCTGGGGCTCTGTGCTTTCTTTCGTTCTGAACAAGTGTTACTGTTTTCTGCACAAAAGCGATTCTGCGAAGCAATATGAACAGGCACAGAGAAGGTGCTAGCAGGGAATTCTCTGCCTGCCTTTCCCCAGTGCTCTGCAAGCTCTCCAGGACAACAGCAAATCTGGGGCTCTGTGCTTTCTTTCGTTCTGAACAAGTGTTACTGTTTTCTGCACAAAAGCGATTCTGCCAAGCAATGTGAACACTTGTGCTTCCCAGGCACAGAGAAGGTGCTAGCAGGGAATTCTCTGCCTGCCTTTCCCCAGTGCTCTGCAAGCTCTCCAGGACAACAGCAAATCTGGGGCTCTGTGCTTTCTTTCGTTCTGAACAAGTGTTACTGTTTTCTGCACAAAAGCGATTCTGCCAAGCAATGTGAACAGGCACAGAGAAGGTGCTAGCAGGGAATTCTCTGCCTGCCTTTCCCCAGTGCTCTGCAAGCTCTCCAGGACAACAGCAAATCTGGGGCTCTGTGCTTTCTTTCGTTCTGAACAAGTGTTACTGTTTTCTGCACAAAAGCGATTCTGCGAAGCAATATGAACAGGCACAGAGAAGGTGCTAGCAGGGAATTCTCTGCCTGCCTTTCCCCAGTGCTCTGCAAGCTCTCCAGGACAACAGCAAATCTGGGGCTCTGTGCTTTCTTTCGTTCTGAACAAGTGTTACTGTTTTCTGCACAAAAGCGATTCTGCGAAGCAATGTGAACACTTGTGCTTCCCAGGCACAGAGAAGGTGCTAGCAGGGAATTCTCTGCCTGCCTTTCCCCAGTGCTCTGCAAGCTCGCCAGGACAACATAAAATCTGGGGCTCTGTGCTTTCTTTCGTTCTGAACAAGTGTTACTGTTTTCTGCACAAAAGCGATTCTGCGAAGCAATGTGAACAGGCACAGAGAAGGTGCTAGCAGGGAATTCTCTGCCTGCCTTTCCCCAGTGCTCTGCAAGCTCTCCAGGACAACATAAAATCTGGGGCTCTGTGCTTTCTTTCGTTCTGAACAAGTGTTACTGTTTTCTGCACAAAAGCGATTCTGCGAAGCAATGTGAACACTTCTGCTTCCCAGGCACAGAGAAGGTGCTAGCAGGGAATTCTCTGCCTGCCTTTCCCCAGTGCTCTGCAAGCTCTCCAGGACAACAGCAAATCTGGGGCTCTGTGCTTTCTTTCGTTCTGAACAAGTGTTACTGTTTTCTGCACAAAAGCGATTCTGCCAAGCAATGTGAACACTTGTGCTTCCCAGGCACAGAGAAGGTGCTAGCAGGGAATTCTCTGCCTGCCTTTCCCCAGTGCTCTGCAAGCTCTCCAGGACAACATAAAATCTGGGGCTCTGTGCTTTCTTTCGTTCTGAACAAGTGTTACTGTTTTCTGCACAAAAGCGATTCTGCGAAGCAATGTGAACACTTGTGCTTCCCAGGCACAGAGAAGGTGCTAGCAGGGAATTCTCTGCCTGCCTTTCCCCAGTGCTCTGCAAGCTCTCCAGGACAACATAAAATCTGGGGCTCTGTGCTTTCTTTCGTTCTGAACAAGTGTTACTGTTTTCTGCACAAAAGCGATTCTGCGAAGCAATGTGAACACTTGTGCTTCCCAGGCACAGAGAAGGTGCTAGCAGGGAATTCTCTGCCTGCCTTTCCCCAGTGCTCTGCAAGCTCTCCAGGACAACATAAAATCTGGGGCTCTGTGCTTTCTTTCGTTCTGAACAAGTGTTACTGTTTTCTGCACAAAAGCGATTCTGCGAAGCAATGTGAACAGGCACAGAGAAGGTGCTAGCAGGGAATTCTCTGCCTGCCTTTCCCCAGTGCTCTGCAAGCTCTCCAGGACAACATAAAATCTGGGGCTCTGTGCTTTCTTTCGTTCTGAACAAGTGTTACTGTTTTCTGCACAAAAGCGATTCTGCGAAGCAATGTGAACAGGCACAGAGAAGGTGCTAGCAGGGAATTCTCTGCCTGCCTTTCCCCAGTGCTCTGCAAGCTCTCCAGGACAACATAAAATCTGGGGCTCTGTGCTTTCTTTCGTTCTGAACAAGTGTTACTGTTTTCTGCACAACAGCAATTCTGCGAAGCAATGTGAACACTTGTGCTTCCCAGGCACAGAGAAGGTGCTAGCAGGGAATTCTCTGCCTGCCTTTCCCCAGTGCTCTGCAAGCTCTCCAGGACAACATAAAATCTGGGGCTCTGTGCTTTCTTTCGTTCTGAACAAGTGTTACTGTTTTCTGCACAAAAGCGATTCTGCCAAGCAATGTGAACACTTGTGCTTCCCAGGCACAGAGAAGGTGCTAGCAGGGAATTCTCTGCCTGCCTTTCCCCAGTGCTCTGCAAGCTCTCCAGGACAACATAAAATCTGGGGCTCTGTGCTTTCTTTCGTTCTGAACAAGTGTTACTGTTTTCTGCACAAAAGCGATTCTGCGAAGCAATGTGAACACTTGTGCTTCCCAGGCACAGAGAAGGTGCTAGCAGGGAATTCTCTGCCTGCCTTTCCCCAGTGCTCTGCAAGCTCTCCAGGACAACATAAAATCTGGGGCTCTGTGCTTTCTTTCATTCTGAACAAGTGTTAATGTTTTCTGCACAAAAGCAATTCTGCGAAGCAATGTGAACACTTGTGCTTCCCAGGCACAGAGAAGGTGCTAGCAGGGAATTCTCTGCCTGCCTTTCCCCAGTGCTCTGCAAGCTCTCCAGGACAACATAAAATCTGGGGCTCTGTGCTTTCTTTCGTTCTGAACAAGTGTTACTGTTTTCTGCACAAAAGCGATTCTGCCAAGCAATGTGAACACTTGTGCTTCCCAGGCACAGAGAAGGTGCTAGCAGGGAATTCTCTGCCTGCCTTTCCCCAGTGCTCTGCAAGCTCTCCAGGACAACATAAAATCTGGGGCTCTGTGCTTTCTTTCGTTCTGAACAAGTGTTACTGTTTTCTGCACAAAAGCGATTCTGCGAAGCAATGTGAACAGGCACAGAGAAGGTGCTAGCAGGGAATTCTCTGCCTGCCTTTCCCCAGTGCTCTGCAAGCTCTCCAGGACAACATAAAATCTGGGGCTCTGTGCTTTCTTTCGTTCTGAACAAGTGTTACTGTTTTCTGCACAAAAGCGATTCTGCGAAGCAATGTGAACACTTGTGCTTCCCAGGCACAGAGAAGGTGCTAGCAGGGAATTCTCTGCCTGCCTTTCCCCAGTGCTCTGCAAGCTCTCCAGGACAACAGCAAATCTGGGGCTCTGTGCTTTCTTTCGTTCTGAACAAGTGTTACTGTTTTCTGCACAAAAGCGATTCTGCGAAGCAATGTGAACAGGCACAGAGAAGGTGCTAGCAGGGAATTCTCTGCCTGCCTTTCCCCAGTGCTCTGCAAGCTCTCCAGGACAACAGCAAATCTGGGGCTCTGTGCTTTCTTTCGTTCTGAACAAGTGTTACTGTTTTCTGCACAAAAGCGATTCTGCGAAGCAATATGAACAGGCACAGAGAAGGTGCTAGCAGGGAATTCTCTGCCTGCCTTTCCCCAGTGCTCTGCAAGCTCTCCAGGACAACAGCAAATCTGGGGCTCTGTGCTTTCTTTCGTTCTGAACAAGTGTTACTGTTTTCTGCACAAAAGCGATTCTGCGAAGCAATGTGAACACTTGTGCTTCCCAGGCACAGAGAAGGTGCTAGCAGGGAATTCTCTGCCTGCCTTTCCCCAGTGCTCTGCAAGCTCGCCAGGACAACATAAAATCTGGGGCTCTGTGCTTTCTTTCGTTCTGAACAAGTGTTACTGTTTTCTGCACAAAAGCGATTCTGCGAAGCAATGTGAACAGGCACAGAGAAGGTGCTAGCAGGGAATTCTCTGCCTGCCTTTCCCCAGTGCTCTGCAAGCTCTCCAGGACAACATAAAATCTGGGGCTCTGTGCTTTCTTTCGTTCTGAACAAGTGTTACTGTTTTCTGCACAAAAGCGATTCTGCGAAGCAATGTGAACACTTCTGCTTCCCAGGCACAGAGAAGGTGCTAGCAGGGAATTCTCTGCCTGCCTTTCCCCAGTGCTCTGCAAGCTCTCCAGGACAACAGCAAATCTGGGGCTCTGTGCTTTCTTTCGTTCTGAACAAGTGTTACTGTTTTCTGCACAAAAGCGATTCTGCCAAGCAATGTGAACACTTGTGCTTCCCAGGCACAGAGAAGGTGCTAGCAGGGAATTCTCTGCCTGCCTTTCCCCAGTGCTCTGCAAGCTCTCCAGGACAACATAAAATCTGGGGCTCTGTGCTTTCTTTCCTTCTGAACAAGTGTTACTGTTTTCTGCACAAAAGCGATTCTGCGAAGCAATGTGAACACTTGTGCTTCCCAGGCACAGAGAAGGTGCTAGCAGGGAATTCTCTGCCTGCCTTTCCCCAGTGCTCTGCAAGCTCTCCAGGACAACATAAAATCTGGGGCTCTGTGCTTTCTTTCGTTCTGAACAAGTGTTACTGTTTTCTGCACAAAAGCGATTCTGCCAAGCAATGTGAACACTTGTGCTTCCCAGGCACAGAGAAGGTGCTAGCAGGGAATTCTCTGCCTGCCTTTCCCCAGTGCTCTGCAAGCTCTCCAGGACAACATAAAATCTGGGGCTCTGTGCTTTCTTTCGTTCTGAACAAGTGTTACTGTTTTCTGCACAAAAGCGATTCTGCGAAGCAATGTGAACAGGCACAGAGAAGGTGCTAGCAGGGAATTCTCTGCCTGCCTTTCCCCAGTGCTCTGCAAGCTCTCCAGGACAACATAAAATCTGGGGCTCTGTGCTTTCTTTCGTTCTGAACAAGTGTTACTGTTTTCTGCACAAAAGCGATTCTGCGAAGCAATGTGAACACTTGTGCTTCCCAGGCACAGAGAAGGTGCTAGCAGGGAATTCTCTGCCTGCCTTTCCCCAGTGCTCTGCAAGCTCTCCAGGACAACAGCAAATCTGGGGCTCTGTGCTTTCTTTCGTTCTGAACAAGTGTTACTGTTTTCTGCACAAAAGCGATTCTGCGAAGCAATGTGAACAGGCACAGAGAAGGTGCTAGCAGGGAATTCTCTGCCTGCCTTTCCCCAGTGCTCTGCAAGCTCTCCAGGACAACAGCAAATCTGGGGCTCTGTGCTTTCTTTCGTTCTGAACAAGTGTTACTGTTTTCTGCACAAAAGCGATTCTGCCAAGCAATATGAACAGGCACAGAGAAGGTGCTAGCAGGGAATTCTCTGCCTGCCTTTCCCCAGTGCTCTGCAAGCTCTCCAGGACAACAGCAAATCTGGGGCTCTGTGCTTTCTTTCGTTCTGAACAAGTGTTACTGTTTTCTGCACAAAAGCGATTCTGCGAAGCAATGTGAACACTTGTGCTTCCCAGGCACAGAGAAGGTGCTAGCAGGGAATTCTCTGCCTGCCTTTCCCCAGTGCTCTGCAAGCTCTCCAGGACAACATAAAATCTGGGGCTCTGTGCTTTCTTTCGTTCTGAACAAGTGTTACTGTTTTCTGCACAAAAGCGATTCTGCGAAGCAATGTGAACACTTGTGCTTCCCAGGCACAGAGAAGGTGCTAGCAGGGAATTCTCTGCCTGCCTTTCCCCAGTGCTCTGCAAGCTCTCCAGGACAACATAAAATCTGGGGCTCTGTGCTTTCTTTCGTTCTGAACAAGTGTTACTGTTTTCTGCACAAAAGCGATTCTGCGAAGCAATGTGAACACTTGTGCTTCCCAGGCACAGAGAAGGTGCTAGCAGGGAATTCTCTGCCTGCCTTTCCCCAGTGCTCTGCAAGCTCTCCAGGACAACATAAAATCTGGGGCTCTGTGCTTTCTTTCGTTCTGAACAAGTGTTACTGTTTTCTGCACAAAAGCGATTCTGCGAAGCAATGTGAACACTTGTGCTTCCCAGGCACAGAGAAGGTGCTAGCAGGGAATTCTCTGCCTGCCTTTCCCCAGTGCTCTGCAAGCTCTCCAGGACAACATAAAATCTGGGGCTCTGTGCTTTCTTTCATTCTGAACAAGTGTTACTGTTTTCTGCACAAAAGCGATTCTGCGAAGCAATGTGAACACTTGTGCTTCCCAGGCACAGAGAAGGTGCTAGCAGGGAATTCTCTGCCTGCCTTTCCCCAGTGCTCTGCAAGCTCTCCAGGACAACATAAAATCTGGGGCTCTGTGCTTTCTTTCGTTCTGAACAAGTGTTAGTGTTTTCTGCACAAAAGCGATTCTGCGAAGCAATGTGAACACTTGTGCTTCCCAGGCACAGAGAAGGTGCTAGCAGGGAATTCTCTGCCTGCCTTTCCCCAGTGCTCTGCAAGCTCTCCAGGACAACATAAAATCTGGGGCTCTGTGCTTTCTTTCGTTCTGAACAAGTGTTACTGTTTTCTGCACAAAAGCGATTCTGCGAAGCAATGTGAACACTTGTGCTTCCCAGGCACAGAGAAGGTGCTAGCAGGGAATTCTCTGCCTGCCTTTCCCCAGTGCTCTGCAAGCTCTCCAGGACAACATAAAATCTGGGGCTCTGTGCTTTCTTTCGTTCTGAACAAGTGTTACTGTTTTCTGCACAAAAGCGATTCTGCGAAGCAATGTGAACACTTGTGCTTCCCAGGCACAGAGAAGGTGCTAGCAGGGAATTCTCTGCCTGCCTTTCCCCAGTGCTCTGCAAGCTCTCCAGGACAACATAAAATCTGGGGCTCTGTGCTTTCTTTCGTTCTGAACAAGTGTTACTGTTTTCTGCACAAAAGCGATTCTGCGAAGCAATGTGAACACTTGTGCTTCCCAGGCACAGAGAAGGTGCTAGCAGGGAATTCTCTGCCTGCCTTTCCCCAGTGCTCTGCAAGCTCTCCAGGACAACATAAAATCTGGGGCTCTGTGCTTTCTTTCGTTCTGAACAAGTGTTACTGTTTTCTGCACAAAAGCGATTCTGCGAAGCAATGTGAACACTTGTGCTTCCCAGGCACAGAGAAGGTGCTAGCAGGGAATTCTCTGCCTGCCTTTCCCCAGTGCTCTGCAAGCTCTCCAGGACAACATAAAATCTGGGGCTCTGTGCTTTCTTTCATTCTGAACAAGTGTTACTGTTTTCTGCACAAAAGCGATTCTGCGAAGCAATGTGAACACTTGTGCTTCCCAGGCACAGAGAAGGTGCTAGCAGGGAATTCTCTGCCTGCCTTTCCCCAGTGCTCTGCAAGCTCTCCAGGACAACATAAAATCTGGGGCTCTGTGCTTTCTTTCGTTCTGAACAAGTGTTACTGTTTTCTGCACAAAAGCGATTCTGCGAAGCAATGTGAACACTTGTGCTTCCCAGGCACAGAGAAGGTGCTAGCAGGGAATTCTCTGCCTGCCTTTCCCCAGTGCTCTGCAAGCTCTCCAGGACAACATAAAATCTGGGGCTCTGTGCTTTCTTTCATTCTGAACAAGTGTTACTGTTTTCTGCACAAAAGCGATTCTGCGAAGCAATGTGAACACTTGTGCTTCCCAGGCACAGAGAAGGTGCTAGCAGGGAATTCTCTGCCTGCCTTTCCCCAGTGCTCTGCAAGCTCTCCAGGACAACATAAAATCTGGGGCTCTGTGCTTTCTTTCGTTCTGAACAAGTGTTAGTGTTTTCTGCACAAAAGCGATTCTGCGAAGCAATGTGAACACTTGTGCTTCCCAGGCACAGAGAAGGTGCTAGCAGGGAATTCTCTGCCTGCCTTTCCCCAGTGCTCTGCAAGCTCTCCAGGACAACATAAAATCTGGGGCTCTGTGCTTTCTTTCGTTCTGAACAAGTGTTACTGTTTTCTGCACAAAAGCGATTCTGCGAAGCAATGTGAACAGGCACAGAGAAGGTGCTAGCAGGGAATTCTCTGCCTGCCTTTCCCCAGTGCTCTGCAAGCTCTCCAGGACAACATAAAATCTGGGGCTCTGTGCTTTCTTTCGTTCTGAACAAGTATTACTGTTTTCTGCACAAAAGCGATTCTGCGAAGCAATGTGAACACTTGTGCTTCCCAGGCACAGAGAAGGTGCTAGCAGGGAATTCTCTGCCTGCCTTTCCCCAGTGCTCTGCAAGCTCTCCAGGACAACATAAAATCTGGGGCTCTGTGCTTTCTTTCGTTCTGAACAAGTGTTACTGTTTTCTGCACAAAAGCGATTCTGCGAAGCAATGTGAACACTTGTGCTTCCCAGGCACAGAGAAGGTGCTAGCAGGGAATTCTCTGCCTGCCTTTCCCCAGTGCTCTGCAAGCTCTCCAGGACAACATAAAATCTGGGGCTCTGTGCTTTCTTTCATTCTGAACAAGTGTTACTGTTTTCTGCACAAAAGCGATTCTGCGAAGCAATGTGAACACTTGTGCTTCCCAGGCACAGAGAAGGTGCTAGCAGGGAATTCTCTGCCTGCCTTTCCCCAGTGCTCTGCAAGCTCTCCAGGACAACATAAAATCTGGGGCTCTGTGCTTTCTTTCATTCTGAACAAGTGTTACTGTTTTCTGCACAAAAGCAATTCTGCGAAGCAATGTGAACACTTGTGCTTCCCAGGCACAGAGAAGGTGCTAGCAGGGAATTCTCTGCCTGCCTTTCCCCAATGCTCTGCAAGCTCTCCAGGACAACATAAAATCTGGGGCTCTGTGCTTTCTTTCGTTCTGAACAAGTGTTACTGTTTTCTGCACAACAGCGATTCTGCGAAGCAATGTGAACACTTCTGCTTCCCAGGCACAGAGAAGGTGCTAGCAGGGAATTCTCTGCCTGCCTTTCCCCAGTGCTCTGCAAGCTCTCCAGGACAACAGCAAATCTGGGGCTCTGTGCTTTCTTTCGTTCTGAACAAGTGTTACTGTTTTCTGCACAAAAGCGATTCTGCGAAGCAATGTGAACAGGCACAGAGAAGGTGCTAGCAGGGAATTCTCTGCCTGCCTTTCCCCAGTGCTCTGCAAGCTCTCCAGGACAACAGCAAATCTGGGGCTCTGTGCTTTCTTTCGTTCTGAACAAGTGTTACTGTTTTCTGCACAAAAGCGATTCTGCGAAGCAATGTGAACAGGCACAGAGAAGGTGCTAGCAGGGAATTCTCTGCCTGCCTTTCCCCAGTGCTCTGCAAGCTCTCCAGGACAACAGCAAATCTGGGGCTCTGTGCTTTCTTTCGTTCTGAACAAGTGTTACTGTTTTCTGCACAAAAGCGATTCTGCGAAGCAATGTGAACACTTCTGCTTCCCAGGCACAGAGAAGGTGCTAGCAGGGAATTCTCTGCCTGCCTTTCCCCAGTGCTCTGCAAGCTCTCCAGGACAACAGCAAATCTGGGGCTCTGTGCTTTCTTTCGTTCTGAACAAGTGTTACTGTTTTCTGCACAAAAGCGATTCTGCCAAGCAATGTGAACACTTGTGCTTCCCAGGCACAGAGAAGGTGCTAGCAGGGAATTCTCTGCCTGCCTTTCCCCAGTGCTCTGCAAGCTCTCCAGGACAACATAAAATCTGGGGCTCTGTGCTTTCTTTCATTCTGAACAAGTGTTACTGTTTTCTGCACAAAAGCGATTCTGCGAAGCAATGTGAACACTTCTGCTTCCCAGGCACAGAGAAGGTGCTAGCAGGGAATTCTCTGCCTGCCTTTCCCCAGTGCTCTGCAAGCTCTCCAGGACAACAGCAAATCTGGGGCTCTGTGCTTTCTTTCGTTCTGAACAAGTGTTACTGTTTTCTGCACAAAAGCGATTCTGCCAAGCAATGTGAACACTTGTGCTTCCCAGGCACAGAGAAGGTGCTAGCAGGGAATTCTCTGCCTGCCTTTCCCCAGTGCTCTGCAAGCTCTCCAGGACAACATAAAATCTGGGGCTCTGTGCTTTCTTTCGTTCTGAACAAGTGTTACTGTTTTCTGCACAAAAGCGATTCTGCGAAGCAATGTGAACAGGCACAGAGAAGGTGCTAGCAGGGAATTCTCTGCCTGCCTTTCCCCAGTGCTCTGCAAGCTCTCCAGGACAACATAAAATCTGGGGCTCTGTGCTTTCTTTCGTTCTGAACAAGTGTTACTGTTTTCTGCACAACAGCGATTCTGCGAAGCAATGTGAACACTTGTGCTTCCCAGGCACAGAGAAGGTGCTAGCAGGGAATTCTCTGCCTGCCTTTCCCCAGTGCTCTGCAAGCTCTCCAGGACAACATAAAATCTGGGGCTCTGTGCTTTCTTTCGTTCTGAACAAGTGTTACTGTTTTCTGCACAAAAGCGATTCTGCGAAGCAATGTGAACACTTGTGCTTCCCAGGCACAGAGAAGGTGCTAGCAGGGAATTCTCTGCCTGCCTTTCCCCAGTGCTCTGCAAGCTCTCCAGGACAACATAAAATCTGGGGCTCTGTGCTTTCTTTCGTTCTGAACAAGTGTTACTGTTTTCTGCACAAAAGCGATTCTGCGAAGCAATGTGAACACTTGTGCTTCCCAGGCACAGAGAAGGTGCTAGCAGGGAATTCTCTGCCTGCCTTTCCCCAGTGCTCTGCAAGCTCTCCAGGACAACATAAAATCTGGGGCTCTGTGCTTTCTTTCATTCTGAACAAGTGTTAATGTTTTCTGCACAAAAGCAATTCTGCGAAGCAATGTGAACACTTGTGCTTCCCAGGCACAGAGAAGGTGCTAGCAGGGAATTCTCTGCCTGCCTTTCCCCAGTGCTCTGCAAGCTCTCCAGGACAACATAAAATCTGGGGCTCTGTGCTTTCTTTCGTTCTGAACAAGTGTTACTGTTTTCTGCACAAAAGCGATTCTGCGAAGCAATGTGAACAGGCACAGAGAAGGTGCTAGCAGGGAATTCTCTGCCTGCCTTTCCCCAGTGCTCTGCAAGCTCTCCAGGACAACATAAAATCTGGGGCTCTGTGCTTTCTTTCGTTCTGAACAAGTGTTACTGTTTTCTGCACAAAAGCGATTCTGCGAAGCAATGTGAACACTTGTGCTTCCCAGGCACAGAGAAGGTGCTAGCAGGGAATTCTCTGCCTGCCTTTCCCCAGTGCTCTGCAAGCTCTCCAGGACAACAGCAAATCTGGGGCTCTGTGCTTTCTTTCGTTCTGAACAAGTGTTACTGTTTTCTGCACAAAAGCGATTCTGCGAAGCAATGTGAACAGGCACAGAGAAGGTGCTAGCAGGGAATTCTCTGCCTGCCTTTCCCCAGTACTCTGCAAGCTCTCCAGGACAACAGCAAATCTGGGGCTCTGTGCTTTCTTTCGTTCTGAACAAGTGTTACTGTTTTCTGCACAAAAGCGATTCTGCGAAGCAATATGAACAGGCACAGAGAAAGTGCTAGCAGGGAATTCTCTGCCTGCCTTTCCCCAGTGCTCTGCAAGCTCTCCAGGACAACAGCAAATCTGGGGCTCTGTGCTTTCTTTCGTTCTGAACAAGTGTTACTGTTTTCTGCACAAAAGCGATTCTGCCAAGCAATGTGAACACTTGTGCTTCCCAGGCACAGAGAAGGTGCTAGCAGGGAATTCTCTGCCTGCCTTTCCCCAGTGCTCTGCAAGCTCGCCAGGACAACATAAAATCTGGGGCTCTGTGCTTTCTTTCGTTCTGAACAAGTGTTACTGTTTTCTGCACAAAAGCGATTCTGCGAAGCAATGTGAACAGGCACAGAGAAGGTGCTAGCAGGGAATTCTCTGCCTGCCTTTCCCCAGTGCTCTGCAAGCTCTCCAGGACAACATAAAATCTGGGGCTCTGTGCTTTCTTTCGTTCTGAACAAGTATTACTGTTTTCTGCACAAAAGCGATTCTGCGAAGCAATGTGAACACTTGTGCTTCCCAGGCACAGAGAAGGTGCTAGCAGGGAATTCTCTGCCTGCCTTTCCCCAGTGCTCTGCAAGCTCTCCAGGACAACATAAAATCTGGGGCTCTGTGCTTTCTTTCGTTCTGAACAAGTGTTACTGTTTTCTGCACAAAAGCGATTCTGCGAAGCAATGTGAACACTTGTGCTTCCCAGGCACAGAGAAGGTGCTAGCAGGGAATTCTCTGCCTGCCTTTCCCCAGTGCTCTGCAAGCTCGCCAGGACAACATAAAATCTGGGGCTCTGTGCTTTCTTTCGTTCTGAACAAGTGTTACTGTTTTCTGCACAAAAGCGATTCTGCGAAGCAATGTGAACAGGCACAGAGAAGGTGCTAGCAGGGAATTCTCTGCCTGCCTTTCCCCAGTGCTCTGCAAGCTCTCCAGGACAACATAAAATCTGGGGCTCTGTGCTTTCTTTCGTTCTGAACAAGTGTTACTGTTTTCTGCACAAAAGCGATTCTGCGAAGCAATGTGAACACTTGTGCTTCCCAGGCACAGAGAAGGTGCTAGCAGGGAATTCTCTGCCTGCCTTTCCCCAGTGCTCTGCAAGCTCTCCAGGACAACATAAAATCTGGGGCTCTGTGCTTTCTTTCGTTCTGAACAAGTGTTACTGTTTTCTGCACAAAAGCGATTCTGCGAAGCAATGTGAACACTTGTGCTTCCCAGGCACAGAGAAGGTGCTAGCAGGGAATTCTCTGCCTGCCTTTCCCCAGTGCTCTGCAAGCTCTCCAGGACAACATAAAATCTGGGGCTCTGTGCTTTCTTTCGTTCTGAACAAGTGTTACTGTTTTCTGCACAAAAGCGATTCTGCGAAGCAATGTGAACACTTGTGCTTCCCAGGCACAGAGAAGGTGCTAGCAGGGAATTCTCTGCCTGCCTTTCCCCAGTGCTCTGCAAGCTCTCCAGGACAACATAAAATCTGGGGCTCTGTGCTTTCTTTCGTTCTGAACAAGTGTTACTGTTTTCTGCACAAAAGCGATTCTGCGAAGCAATGTGAACACTTGTGCTTCCCAGGCACAGAGAAGGTGCTAGCAGGGAATTCTCTGCCTGCCTTTCCCCAGTGCTCTGCAAGCTCTCCAGGACAACATAAAATCTGGGGCTCTGTGCTTTCTTTCGTTCTGAACAAGTGTTACTGTTTTCTGCACAAAAGCGATTCTGCGAAGCAATGTGAACACTTGTGCTTCCCAGGCACAGAGAAGGTGCTAGCAGGGAATTCTCTGCCTGCCTTTCCCCAGTGCTCTGCAAGCTCTCCAGGACAACATAAAATCTGGGGCTCTGTGCTTTCTTTCGTTCTGAACAAGTGTTAGTGTTTTCTGCACAAAAGCGATTCTGCGAAGCAATGTGAACACTTGTGCTTCCCAGGCACAGAGAAGGTGCTAGCAGGGAATTCTCTGCCTGCCTTTCCCCAGTGCTCTGCAAGCTCTCCAGGACAACATAAAATCTGGGGCTCTGTGCTTTCTTTCGTTCTGAACAAGTGTTACTGTTTTCTGCACAAAAGCGATTCTGCGAAGCAATGTGAACACTTGTGCTTCCCAGGCACAGAGAAGGTGCTAGCAGGGAATTCTCTGCCTGCCTTTCCCCAGTGCTCTGCAAGCTCTCCAGGACAACATAAAATCTGGGGCTCTGTGCTTTCTTTCGTTCTGAACAAGTGTTACTGTTTTCTGCACAAAAGCGATTCTGCGAAGCAATGTGAACACTTGTGCTTCCCAGGCACAGAGAAGGTGCTAGCAGGGAATTCTCTGCCTGCCTTTCCCCAGTGCTCTGCAAGCTCTCCAGGACAACATAAAATCTGGGGCTCTGTGCTTTCTTTCGTTCTGAACAAGTGTTACTGTTTTCTGCACAAAAGCGATTCTGCGAAGCAATGTGAACACTTGTGCTTCCCAGGCACAGAGAAGGTGCTAGCAGGGAATTCTCTGCCTGCCTTTCCCCAGTGCTCTGCAAGCTCTCCAGGACAACATAAAATCTGGGGCTCTGTGCTTTCTTTCGTTCTGAACAAGTGTTACTGTTTTCTGCACAAAAGCGATTCTGCGAAGCAATGTGAACACTTGTGCTTCCCAGGCACAGAGAAGGTGCTAGCAGGGAATTCTCTGCCTGCCTTTCCCCAGTGCTCTGCAAGCTCTCCAGGACAACATAAAATCTGGGGCTCTGTGCTTTCTTTCGTTCTGAACAAGTGTTACTGTTTTCTGCACAAAAGCGATTCTGCGAAGCAATGTGAACACTTGTGCTTCCCAGGCACAGAGAAGGTGCTAGCAGGGAATTCTCTGCCTGCCTTTCCCCAGTGCTCTGCAAGCTCTCCAGGACAACATAAAATCTGGGGCTCTGTGCTTTCTTTCGTTCTGAACAAGTGTTACTGTTTTCTGCACAAAAGCGATTCTGCGAAGCAATGTGAACACTTGTGCTTCCCAGGCACAGAGAAGGTGCTAGCAGGGAATTCTCTGCCTGCCTTTCCCCAGTGCTCTGCAAGCTCTCCAGGACAACATAAAATCTGGGGCTCTGTGCTTTCTTTCATTCTGAACAAGTGTTACTGTTTTCTGCACAAAAGCGATTCTGCGAAGCAATGTGAACACTTGTGCTTCCCAGGCACAGAGAAGGTGCTAGCAGGGAATTCTCTGCCTGCCTTTCCCCAGTGCTCTGCAAGCTCTCCAGGACAACATAAAATCTGGGGCTCTGTGCTTTCTTTCGTTCTGAACAAGTGTTAGTGTTTTCTGCACAAAAGCGATTCTGCGAAGCAATGTGAACACTTGTGCTTCCCAGGCACAGAGAAGGTGCTAGCAGGGAATTCTCTGCCTGCCTTTCCCCAGTGCTCTGCAAGCTCTCCAGGACAACATAAAATCTGGGGCTCTGTGCTTTCTTTCGTTCTGAACAAGTATTACTGTTTTCTGCACAAAAGCGATTCTGCGAAGCAATGTGAACACTTGTGCTTCCCAGGCACAGAGAAGGTGCTAGCAGGGAATTCTCTGCCTGCCTTTCCCCAGTGCTCTGCAAGCTCTCCAGGACAACATAAAATCTGGGGCTCTGTGCTTTCTTTCGTTCTGAACAAGTGTTACTGTTTTCTGCACAAAAGCGATTCTGCGAAGCAATGTGAACACTTGTGCTTCCCAGGCACAGAGAAGGTGCTAGCAGGGAATTCTCTGCCTGCCTTTCCCCAGTGCTCTGCAAGCTCTCCAGGACAACATAAAATCTGGGGCTCTGTGCTTTCTTTCATTCTGAACAAGTGTTACTGTTTTCTGCACAAAAGCGATTCTGCGAAGCAATGTGAACACTTGTGCTTCCCAGGCACAGAGAAGGTGCTAGCAGGGAATTCTCTGCCTGCCTTTCCCCAATGCTCTGCAAGCTCTCCAGGACAACATAAAATCTGGGGCTCTGTGCTTTCTTTCGTTCTGAACAAGTGTTACTGTTTTCTGCACAACAGCGATTCTGCGAAGCAATGTGAACACTTCTGCTTCCCAGGCACAGAGAAGGTGCTAGCAGGGAATTCTCTGCCTGCCTTTCCCCAGTGCTCTGCAAGCTCTCCAGGACAACAGCAAATCTGGGGCTCTGTGCTTTCTTTCGTTCTGAACAAGTGTTACTGTTTTCTGCACAAAAGCGATTCTGCGAAGCAATGTGAACAGGCACAGAGAAGGTGCTAGCAGGGAATTCTCTGCCTGCCTTTCCCCAGTGCTCTGCAAGCTCTCCAGGACAACAGCAAATCTGGGGCTCTGTGCTTTCTTTCGTTCTGAACAAGTGTTACTGTTTTCTGCACAAAAGCGATTCTGCGAAGCAATGTGAACAGGCACAGAGAAGGTGCTAGCAGGGAATTCTCTGCCTGCCTTTCCCCAGTGCTCTGCAAGCTCTCCAGGACAACAGCAAATCTGGGGCTCTGTGCTTTCTTTCGTTCTGAACAAGTGTTACTGTTTTCTGCACAAAAGCGATTCTGCGAAGCAATGTGAACACTTCTGCTTCCCAGGCACAGAGAAGGTGCTAGCAGGGAATTCTCTGCCTGCCTTTCCCCAGTGCTCTGCAAGCTCTCCAGGACAACAGCAAATCTGGGGCTCTGTGCTTTCTTTCGTTCTGAACAAGTGTTACTGTTTTCTGCACAAAAGCGATTCTGCCAAGCAATGTGAACACTTGTGCTTCCCAGGCACAGAGAAGGTGCTAGCAGGGAATTCTCTGCCTGCCTTTCCCCAGTGCTCTGCAAGCTCTCCAGGACAACATAAAATCTGGGGCTCTGTGCTTTCTTTCATTCTGAACAAGTGTTACTGTTTTCTGCACAAAAGCGATTCTGCGAAGCAATGTGAACACTTCTGCTTCCCAGGCACAGAGAAGGTGCTAGCAGGGAATTCTCTGCCTGCCTTTCCCCAGTGCTCTGCAAGCTCTCCAGGACAACAGCAAATCTGGGGCTCTGTGCTTTCTTTCGTTCTGAACAAGTGTTACTGTTTTCTGCACAAAAGCGATTCTGCCAAGCAATGTGAACACTTGTGCTTCCCAGGCACAGAGAAGGTGCTAGCAGGGAATTCTCTGCCTGCCTTTCCCCAGTGCTCTGCAAGCTCTCCAGGACAACATAAAATCTGGGGCTCTGTGCTTTCTTTCGTTCTGAACAAGTGTTACTGTTTTCTGCACAAAAGCGATTCTGCGAAGCAATGTGAACAGGCACAGAGAAGGTGCTAGCAGGGAATTCTCTGCCTGCCTTTCCCCAGTGCTCTGCAAGCTCTCCAGGACAACATAAAATCTGGGGCTCTGTGCTTTCTTTCGTTCTGAACAAGTGTTACTGTTTTCTGCACAACAGCGATTCTGCGAAGCAATGTGAACACTTGTGCTTCCCAGGCACAGAGAAGGTGCTAGCAGGGAATTCTCTGCCTGCCTTTCCCCAGTGCTCTGCAAGCTCTCCAGGACAACATAAAATCTGGGGCTCTGTGCTTTCTTTCGTTCTGAACAAGTGTTACTGTTTTCTGCACAAAAGCGATTCTGCGAAGCAATGTGAACACTTGTGCTTCCCAGGCACAGAGAAGGTGCTAGCAGGGAATTCTCTGCCTGCCTTTCCCCAGTGCTCTGCAAGCTCTCCAGGACAACATAAAATCTGGGGCTCTGTGCTTTCTTTCCTTCTGAACAAGTGTTACTGTTTTCTGCACAAAAGCGATTCTGCGAAGCAATGTGAACACTTGTGCTTCCCAGGCACAGAGAAGGTGCTAGCAGGGAATTCTCTGCCTGCCTTTCCCCAGTGCTCTGCAAGCTCTCCAGGACAACATAAAATCTGGGGCTCTGTGCTTTCTTTCATTCTGAACAAGTGTTAATGTTTTCTGCACAAAAGCAATTCTGCGAAGCAATGTGAACACTTGTGCTTCCCAGGCACAGAGAAGGTGCTAGCAGGGAATTCTCTGCCTGCCTTTCCCCAGTGCTCTGCAAGCTCTCCAGGACAACATAAAATCTGGGGCTCTGTGCTTTCTTTCGTTCTGAACAAGTGTTACTGTTTTCTGCACAAAAGCGATTCTGCCAAGCAATGTGAACACTTGTGCTTCCCAGGCACAGAGAAGGTGCTAGCAGGGAATTCTCTGCCTGCCTTTCCCCAGTGCTCTGCAAGCTCTCCAGGACAACATAAAATCTGGGGCTCTGTGCTTTCTTTCGTTCTGAACAAGTGTTACTGTTTTCTGCACAAAAGCGATTCTGCGAAGCAATGTGAACAGGCACAGAGAAGGTGCTAGCAGGGAATTCTCTGCCTGCCTTTCCCCAGTGCTCTGCAAGCTCTCCAGGACAACATAAAATCTGGGGCTCTGTGCTTTCTTTCGTTCTGAACAAGTGTTACTGTTTTCTGCACAAAAGCGATTCTGCGAAGCAATGTGAACAGGCACAGAGAAGGTGCTAGCAGGGAATTCTCTGCCTGCCTTTCCCCAGTGCTCTGCAAGCTCTCCAGGACAACAGCAAATCTGGGGCTCTGTGCTTTCTTTCGTTCTGAACAAGTGTTACTGTTTTCTGCACAAAAGCGATTCTGCGAAGCAATATGAACAGGCACAGAGAAAGTGCTAGCAGGGAATTCTCTGCCTGCCTTTCCCCAGTGCTCTGCAAGCTCTCCAGGACAACAGCAAATCTGGGGCTCTGTGCTTTCTTTCGTTCTGAACAAGTGTTACTGTTTTCTGCACAAAAGCGATTCTGCCAAGCAATGTGAACACTTGTGCTTCCCAGGCACAGAGAAGGTGCTAGCAGGGAATTCTCTGCCTGCCTTTCCCCAGTGCTCTGCAAGCTCGCCAGGACAACATAAAATCTGGGGCTCTGTGCTTTCTTTCGTTCTGAACAAGTGTTACTGTTTTCTGCACAAAAGCGATTCTGCGAAGCAATGTGAACAGGCACAGAGAAGGTGCTAGCAGGGAATTCTCTGCCTGCCTTTCCCCAGTGCTCTGCAAGCTCTCCAGGACAACATAAAATCTGGGGCTCTGTGCTTTCTTTCGTTCTGAACAAGTGTTACTGTTTTCTGCACAAAAGCGATTCTGCGAAGCAATGTGAACACTTGTGCTTCCCAGGCACAGAGAAGGTGCTAGCAGGGAATTCTCTGCCTGCCTTTCCCCAGTGCTCTGCAAGCTCTCCAGGACAACATAAAATCTGGGGCTCTGTGCTTTCTTTCGTTCTGAACAAGTGTTACTGTTTTCTGCACAAAAGCGATTCTGCGAAGCAATGTGAACACTTGTGCTTCCCAGGCACAGAGAAGGTGCTAGCAGGGAATTCTCTGCCTGCCTTTCCCCAGTGCTCTGCAAGCTCTCCAGGACAACATAAAATCTGGGGCTCTGTGCTTTCTTTCGTTCTGAACAAGTGTTACTGTTTTCTGCACAAAAGCGATTCTGCGAAGCAATGTGAACACTTGTGCTTCCCAGGCACAGAGAAGGTGCTAGCAGGGAATTCTCTGCCTGCCTTTCCCCAGTGCTCTGCAAGCTCTCCAGGACAACATAAAATCTGGGGCTCTGTGCTTTCTTTCATTCTGAACAAGTGTTACTGTTTTCTGCACAAAAGCAATTCTGCGAAGCAATGTGAACACTTGTGCTTCCCAGGCACAGAGAAGGTGCTAGCAGGGAATTCTCTGCCTGCCTTTCCCCAGTGCTCTGCAAGCTCTCCAGGACAACATAAAATCTGGGGCTCTGTGCTTTCTTTCGTTCTGAATAAGTGTTACTGTTTTCTGCACAAAAGCGATTCTGCCAAGCAATGTGAACACTTGTGCTTCCCAGGCACAGAGAAGGTGCTAGCAGGGAATTCTCTGCCTGCTTTTCCCCAGTGCTCTGCAAGCTCTCCAGGACAACATAAAATCTGGGGCTCTGTGCTTTCTTTCGTTCTGAACAAGTGTTACTGTTTTCTGCACAAAAGCGATTCTGCGAAGCAATGTGAACAGGCACAGAGAAGGTGCTAGCAGGGAATTCTCTGCCTGCCTTTCCCCAGTGCTCTGCAAGCTCTCCAGGACAACATAAAATCTGGGGCTCTGTGCTTTCTTTCGTTCTGAACAAGTGTTACTGTTTTCTGCACAACAGCGATTCTGCGAAGCAATGTGAACACTTCTGCTTCCCAGGCACAGAGAAGGTGCTAGCAGGGAATTCTCTGCCTGCCTTTCCCCAGTGCTCTGCAAGCTCTCCAGGAGAACAGCAAATCTGGGGCTCTGTGCTTTCTTTCGTTCTGAACAAGTGTTACTGTTTTCTGCACAAAAGCGATTCTGCGAAGCAATGTGAACAGGCACAGAGAAGGTGCTAGCAGGGAATTCTCTGCCTGCCTTTCCCCAGTGCTCTGCAAGCTCTCCAGGACAACATAAAATCTGGGGCTCTGTGCTTTCTTTCGTTCTGAACAAGTGTTACTGTTTTCTGCACAAAAGCGATTCTGCGAAGCAATGTGAACACTTCTGCTTCCCAGGCACAGAGAAGGTGCTAGCAGGGAATTCTCTGCCTGCCTTTCCCCAGTGCTCTGCAAGCTCTCCAGGACAACAGCAAATCTGGGGCTCTGTGCTTTCTTTCGTTCTGAACAAGTGTTACTGTTTTCTGCACAAAAGCGATTCTGCCAAGCAATGTGAACACTTGTGCTTCCCAGGCACAGAGAAGGTGCTAGCAGGGAATTCTCTGCCTGCCTTTCCCCAGTGCTCTGCAAGCTCTCCAGGACAACATAAAATCTGGGGCTCTGTGCTTTCTTTCGTTCTGAACAAGTGTTACTGTTTTCTGCACAAAAGCGATTCTGCGAAGCAATGTGAACAGGCACAGAGAAGGTGCTAGCAGGGAATTCTCTGCCTGCCTTTCCCCGGTGCTCTGCAAGCTCTCCAGGACAACAGCAAATCTGGGGCTCTGTGCTTTCTTTCGTTCTGAACAAGTGTACTGTTTTCTGCACAAAACCGATTCTGCGAAGCAATGTGAACACTTGTGCTTCCCAGGCACAGAGAAGGTGCTAGCAGGGAATTCTCTGCCTGCCTTTCCCCAGTGCTCTGCAAGCTCTCCAGGACAACATAAAATCTGGGGCTCTGTGCTTTCTTTCGTTCTGAACAAGTGTTACTGTTTTCTGCACAAAAGCGATTCTGCGAAGCAATGTGAACACTTGTGCTTCCCAGGCACAGAGAAGGTGCTAGCAGGGAATTCTCTGCCTGCCTTTCCCCAGTGCTCTGCAAGCTCTCCAGGACAACATAAAATCTGGGGCTCTGTGCTTTCTTTCATTCTGAACAAGTGTTACTGTTTTCTGCACAAAAGCGATTCTGCGAAGCAATGTGAACACTTGTGCTTCCCAGGCACAGAGAAGGTGCTAGCAGGGAATTCTCTGCCTGCCTTTCCCCAGTGCTCTGCAAGCTCTCCAGGACAACATAAAATCTGGGGCTCTGTGCTTTCTTTCATTCTGAACAAGTGTTACTGTTTTCTGCACAAAAGCAATTCTGCGAAGCAATGTGAACACTTGTGCTTCCCAGGCACAGAGAAGGTGCTAGCAGGGAATTCTCTGCCTGCCTTTCCCCAGTGCTCTGCAAGCTCTCCAGGACAACATAAAATCTGGGGCTCTGTGCTTTCTTTCGTTCTGAACAAGTGTTACTGTTTTCTGCACAAAAGCGATTCTGCGAAGCAATGTGAACACTTGTGCTTCCCAGGCACAGAGAAGGTGCTAGCAGGGAATTCTCTGCCTGCCTTTCCCCAGTGCTCTGCAAGCTCTCCAGGACAACATAAAATCTGGGGCTCTGTGCTTTCTTTCGTTCTGAACAAGTGTTACTGTTTTCTGCACAAAAGCGATTCTGCGAAGCAATGTGAACACTTGTGCTTCCCAGGCACAGAGAAGGTGCTAGCAGGGAATTCTCTGCCTGCCTTTCCCCAGTGCTCTGCAAGCTCTCCAGGACAACATAAAATCTGGGGCTCTGTGCTTTCTTTCATTCTGAACAAGTGTTACTGTTTTCTGCACAAAAGCGATTCTGCGAAGCAATGTGAACACTTGTGCTTCCCAGGCACAGAGAAGGTGCTAGCAGGGAATTCTCTGCCTGCCTTTCCCCAGTGCTCTGCAAGCTCTCCAGGACAACATAAAATCTGGGGCTCTGTGCTTTCTTTCATTCTGAACAAGTGTTACTGTTTTCTGCACAAAAGCAATTCTGCGAAGCAATGTGAACACTTGTGCTTCCCAGGCACAGAGAAGGTGCTAGCAGGGAATTCTCTGCCTGCCTTTCCCCAGTGCTCTGCAAGCTCTCCAGGACAACATAAAATCTGGGGCTCTGTGCTTTCTTTCGTTCTGAACAAGTGTTACTGTTTTCTGCACAAAAGCGATTCTGCCAAGCAATGTGAACACTTGTGCTTCCCAGGCACAGAGAAGCTGCTAGCAGGGAATTCTCTGCCTGCCTTTCCCCAGTGCTCTGCAAGCTCTCCAGGACAACATAAAATCTGGGGCTCTGTGCTTTCTTTCGTTCTGAACAAGTGTTACTGTTTTCTGCACAAAAGCGATTCTGCGAAGCAATGTGAACAGGCACAGAGAAGGTGCTAGCAGGGAATTCTCTGCCTGCCTTTCCCCAGTGCTCTGCAAGCTCTCCAGGACAACATAAAATCTGGGGCTCTGTGCTTTCTTTCGTTCTGAACAAGTGTTACTGTTTTCTGCACAACAGCGATTCTGCGAAGCAATGTGAACACTTCTGCTTCCCAGGCACAGAGAAGGTGCTAGCAGGGAATTCTCTGCCTGCCTTTCCCCAGTGCTCTGCAAGCTCTCCAGGACAACAGCAAATCTGGGGCTCTGTGCTTTCTTTCGTTCTGAACAAGTGTTACTGTTTTCTGCACAAAAGCGATTCTGCGAAGCAATGTGAACAGGCACAGAGAAGGTGCTAGCAGGGAATTCTCTGCCTGCCTTTCCCCAGTGCTCTGCAAGCTCTCCAGGACAACAGCAAATCTGGGGCTCTGTGCTTTCTTTCGTTCTGAACAAGTGTTACTGTTTTCTGCACAAAAGCGATTCTGCGAAGCAATGTGAACAGGCACAGAGAAGGTGCTAGCAGGGAATTCTCTGCCTGCCTTTCCCCAGTGCTCTGCAAGCTCTCCAGGACAACAGCAAATCTGGGGCTCTGTGCTTTCTTTCGTTCTGAACAAGTGTTACTGTTTTCTGCACAAAAGCGATTCTGCGAAGCAATGTGAACACTTGTGCTTCCCAGGCACAGAGAAGGTGCTAGCAGGGAATTCTCTGCCTGCCTTTCCCCAGTGCTCTGCAAGCTCTCCAGGACAACATAAAATCTGGGGCTCTGTGCTTTCTTTCGTTCTGAACAAGTGTTACTGTTTTCTGCACAAAAGCGATTCTGCCAAGCAATGTGAACACTTGTGCTTCCCAGGCACAGAGAAGGTGCTAGCAGGGAATTCTCTGCCTGCCTTTCCCCAGTGCTCTGCAAGCTCTCCAGGACAACATAAAATCTGGGGCTCTGTGCTTTCTTTCGTTCTGAACAAGTGTTACTGTTTTCTGCACAAAAGCGATTCTGCGAAGCAATGTGAACAGGCACAGAGAAGGTGCTAGCAGGGAATTCTCTGCCTGCCTTTCCCCGGTGCTCTGCAAGCTCTCCAGGACAACATAAAATCTGGGGCTCTGTGCTTTCTTTCGTTCTGAACAAGTGTTACTGTTTTCTGCACAAAACCGATTCTGCGAAGCAATGTGAACACTTGTGCTTCCCAGGCACAGAGAAGGTGCTAGCAGGGAATTCTCTGCCTGCCTTTCCCCAGTGCTCTGCAAGCTCTCCAGGACAACATAAAATCTGGGGCTCTGTGCTTTCTTTCGTTCTGAACAAGTGTTACTGTTTTCTGCACAAAAGCGATTCTGCGAAGCAATGTGAACACTTGTGCTTCCCAGGCACAGAGAAGGTGCTAGCAGGGAATTCTCTGCCTGCCTTTCCCCAGTGCTCTGCAAGCTCTCCAGGACAACATAAAATCTGGGGCTCTGTGCTTTCTTTCGTTCTGAACAAGTGTTACTGTTTTCTGCACAAAAGCGATTCTGCGAAGCAATGTGAACACTTGTGCTTCCCAGGCACAGAGAAGGTGCTAGCAGGGAATTCTCTGCCTGCCTTTCCCCAGTGCTCTGCAAGCTCTCCAGGACAACATAAAATCTGGGGCTCTGTGCTTTCTTTCATTCTGAACAAGTGTTACTGTTTTCTGCACAAAAGCGATTCTGCGAAGCAATGTGAACACTTGTGCTTCCCAGGCACAGAGAAGGTGCTAGCAGGGAATTCTCTGCCTGCCTTTCCCCAGTGCTCTGCAAGCTCTCCAGGACAACATAAAATCTGGGGCTCTGTGCTTTCTTTCATTCTGAACAAGTGTTACTGTTTTCTGCACAAAAGCAATTCTGCGAAGCAATGTGAACACTTGTGCTTCCCAGGCACAGAGAAGGTGCTAGCAGGGAATTCTCTGCCTGCCTTTCCCCAGTGCTCTGCAAGCTCTCCAGGACAACATAAAATCTGGGGCTCTGTGCTTTCTTTCGTTCTGAACAAGTGTTACTGTTTTGTGCACAAAAGCGATTCTGCCAAGCAATGTGAACACTTGTGCTTCCCAGGCACAGAGAAGCTGCTAGCAGGGAATTCTCTGCCTGCCTTTCCCCAGTGCTCTGCAAGCTCTCCAGGACAACATAAAATCTGGGGCTCTGTGCTTTCTTTCGTTCTGAACAAGTGTTACTGTTTTCTGCACAAAAGCGATTCTGCGAAGCAATGTGAACAGGCACAGAGAAGGTGCTAGCAGGGAATTCTCTGCCTGCCTTTCCCCAGTGCTCTGCAAGCTCTCCAGGACAACATAAAATCTGGGGCTCTGTGCTTTCTTTCGTTCTGAACAAGTGTTACTGTTTTCTGCACAACAGCGATTCTGCGAAGCAATGTGAACACTTGTGCTTCCCAGGCACAGAGAAGGTGCTAGCAGGGAATTCTCTGCCTGCCTTTCCCCAGTGCTCTGCAAGCTCTCCAGGACAACAGCAAATCTGGGGCTCTGTGCTTTCTTTCGTTCTGAACAAGTGTTACTGTTTTCTGCACAAAAGCGATTCTGCGAAGCAATGTGAACAGGCACAGAGAAGGTGCTAGCAGGGAATTCTCTGCCTGCCTTTCCCCAGTGCTCTGCAAGCTCTCCAGGACAACAGCAAATCTGGGGCTCTGTGCTTTCTTTCGTTCTGAACAAGTGTTACTGTTTTCTGCACAAAAGCGATTCTGCGAAGCAATGTGAACAGGCACAGAGAAGGTGCTAGCAGGGAATTCTCTGCCTGCCTTTCCCCAGTGCTCTGCAAGCTCTCCAGGACAACAGCAAATCTGGGGCTCTGTGCTTTCTTTCGTTCTGAACAAGTGTTACTGTTTTCTGCACAAAAGCGATTCTGCGAAGCAATGTGAACACTTCTGCTTCCCAGGCACAGAGAAGGTGCTAGCAGGGAATTCTCTGCCTGCCTTTCCCCAGTGCTCTGCAAGCTCTCCAGGACAACAGCAAATCTGGGGCTCTGTGCTTTCTTTCGTTCTGAACAAGTGTTACTGTTTTCTGCACAAAAGCGATTCTGCCAAGCAATGTGAACACTTGTGCTTCCCAGGCACAGAGAAGGTGCTAGCAGGGAATTCTCTGCCTGCCTTTCCCCAGTGCTCTGCAAGCTCTCCAGGACAACATAAAATCTGGGGCTCTGTGCTTTCTTTCGTTCTGAACAAGTGTTACTGTTTTCTGCACAAAAGCGGTTCTGCGAAGCAATGTGAACAGGCACAGAGAAGGTGCTAGCAGGGAATTCTCTGCCTGCCTTTCCCCAGTGCTCTGCAAGCTCTCCAGGACAACATAAAATCTGGGGCCCTGTGCTTTCTTTCCTTCTGAACAAGTGTTACTGTTTTCTGCACAAAAGCGATTCTGCGAAGCAATGTGAACACTTGTGCTTCCCAGGCACAGAGAAGGTGCTAGCAGGGAATTCTCTGCCTGCCTTTCCCCAGTGCTCTGCAAGCTCTCCAGGACAACATAAAATCTGGGGCTCTGTGCTTTCTTTCGTTCTGAACAAGTGTTACTGTTTTCTGCACAAAAGCGATTCTGCCAAGCAATGTGAACTTGTGCTTCCCAGGCACAGAGAAGGTGCTAGCAGGGAATTCTCTGCCTGCCTTTTCCCAGTGCTCTGCAAGCTCTCCAGGACAACATAAAATCTGGGGCTCTGTGCTTTCTTTCGTTCTGAACAAGTGTTAGTGTTTTCTGCACAAAAGCGATTCTGCGAAGCAATGTGAACACTTGTGCTTCCCAGGCACAGAGAAGGTGCTAGCAGGGAATTCTCTGCCTGCCTTTCCCCAGTGCTCTGCAAGCTCTCCAGGACAACATAAAATCTGGGGCTCTGTGCTTTCTTTCGTTCTGAACAAGTGTTACTGTTTTCTGCACAAAAGCGATTCTGCCAAGCAATGTGAACACTTGTGCTTCCCAGGCACAGAGAAGCTGCTAGCAGGGAATTCTCTGCCTGCCTTTCCCCAGTGCTCTGCAAGCTCTCCAGGACAACATAAAATCTGGGGCTCTGTGCTTTCTTTCGTTCTGAACAAGTGTTACTGTTTTCTGCACAAAAGCGATTCTGCGAAGCAATGTGAACAGGCACAGAGAAGGTGCTAGCAGGGAATTCTCTGCCTGCCTTTCCCCAGTGCTCTGCAAGCTCTCCAGGACAACATAAAATCTGGGGCTCTGTGCTTTCTTTCGTTCTGAACAAGTGTTACTGTTTTCTGCACAACAGCGATTCTGCGAAGCAATGTGAACACTTCTGCTTCCCAGGCACAGAGAAGGTGCTAGCAGGGAATTCTCTGCCTGCCTTTCCCCAGTGCTCTGCAAGCTCTCCAGGACAACAGCAAATCTGGGGCTCTGTGCTTTCTTTCGTTCTGAACAAGTGTTACTGTTTTCTGCACAAAAGCGATTCTGCGAAGCAATGTGAACAGGCACAGAGAAGGTGCTAGCAGGGAATTCTCTGCCTGCCTTTCCCCAGTGCTCTGCAAGCTCTCCAGGACAACAGCAAATCTGGGGCTCTGTGCTTTCTTTCGTTCTGAACAAGTGTTACTGTTTTCTGCACAAAAGCGATTCTGCGAAGCAATGTGAACACTTCTGTTTCCCAGGCACAGAGAAGGTGCTAGCAGGGAATTCTCTGCCTGCCTTTCCCCAGTGCTCTGCAAGCTCTCCAGGACAACAGCAAATCTGGGGCTCTGTGCTTTCTTTCGTTCTGAACAAGTGTTACTGTTTTCTGCACAAAAGCGATTCTGCGAAGCAATGTGAACACTTGTGCTTCCCAGGCACAGAGAAGGTGCTAGCAGGGAATTCTCTGCCTGCCTTTCCCCAGTGCTCTGCAAGCTCTCCAGGACAACATAAAATCTGGCGCTCTGTGCTTTCTTTCGTTCGGAACAAGTGTTACTGTTTTCTGCACAAAAGCAATTCTGCGAAGCAATGTGAACAGGCACAGAGAAGGTGCTAGCAGGGAATTCTCTGCCTGCCTTTCCCCAGTGCTCTGCAAGCTCTCCAGGACAACATAAAATCTGGGGCTCTGTGCTTTCTTTCGTTCTGAACAAGTGTTACTGTTTTCTGCACAAAAGCGATTCTGCGAAGCAATGTGAACACTTGTGCTTCCCAGGCACAGAGAAGGTGCTAGCAGGGAATTCTCTGCCTGCCTTTCCCCAGTGCTCTGCAAGCTCTCCAGGACAACATAAAATCTGGGGCTCTGTGCTTTCTTTCGTTCTGAACAAGTGTTACTGTTTTCTGCACAAAAGCGATTCTGCGAAGCAATGTGAACAGGCACAGAGAAGGTGCTAGCAGGGAATTCTCTGCCCGCCTTTCCCCAGTGCTCTGCAAGCTCTCCAGGACAACATAAAATCTGGGGCTCTGTGCTTTCTTTCGTTCTGAACAAGTGTTACTGTTTTCTGCACAAATGCGATTCTGCGAAGCAATGTGAACACTTGTGCTTCCCAGGCACAGAGAAGGTGCTAGCAGGGAATTCTCTGCCTGCCTTTCCCCAGTGCTCTGCAAGCTCTCCAGGACAACATAAAATCTGGGGCTCTGTGCTTTCTTTCGTTCTGAACAAGTGTTACTGTTTTCTGCACAAAAGCGATTCTGCGAAGCAATGTGAACACTTGTGCTTCCCAGGCACAGAGAAGGTGCTAGCAGGGAATTCTCTGCCTGCCTTTCCCCAGTGCTCTGCAAGCTCTCCAGGACAACATAAAATCTGGGGCTCTGTGCTTTCTTTCGTTCTGAACAAGTGTTACTGTTTTCTGCACAAAAGCGATTCTGCCAAGCAATGTGAACAGGCACAGAGAAGGTGCTAGCAGGGAATTCTCTGCCTGCCTTTCCCCAGTGCTCTGCAAGCTCTCCAGGACAACATAAAATCTGGGGCTCTGTGCTTTCTTTCGTTCTGAACAAGTGTTACTGTTTTCTGCACAAAAGCGATTCTGCCAAGCAATGTGAACTTGTGCTTCCCAGGCACAGAGAAGGTGCTAGCAGGGAATTCTCTGCCTGCCTTTTCCCAGTGCTCTGCAAGCTCTCCAGGACAACATAAAATCTGGGGCTCTGTGCTTTCTTTCGTTCTGAACAAGTGTTAGTGTTTTCTGCACAAAAGCGATTCTGCGAAGCAATGTGAACACTTGTGCTTCCCAGGCACAGAGAAGGTGCTAGCAGGGAATTCTCTGCCTGCCTTTCCCCAGTGCTCTGCAAGCTCTCCAGGACAACATAAAATCTGGGGCTCTGTGCTTTCTTTCGTTCTGAACAAGTGTTACTGTTTTCTGCACAAAAGCGATTCTGCCAAGCAATGTGAACACTTGTGCTTCCCAGGCACAGAGAAGCTGCTAGCAGGGAATTCTCTGCCTGCCTTTCCCCAGTGCTCTGCAAGCTCTCCAGGACAACATAAAATCTGGGGCTCTGTGCTTTCTTTCGTTCTGAACAAGTGTTACTGTTTTCTGCACAAAAGCGATTCTGCGAAGCAATGTGAACAGGCACAGAGAAGGTGCTAGCAGGGAATTCTCTGCCTGCCTTTCCCCAGTGCTCTGCAAGCTCTCCAGGACAACATAAAATCTGGGGCTCTGTGCTTTCTTTCGTTCTGAACAAGTGTTACTGTTTTCTGCACAACAGCGATTCTGCGAAGCAATGTGAACACTTCTGCTTCCCAGGCACAGAGAAGGTGCTAGCAGGGAATTCTCTGCCTGCCTTTCCCCAGTGCTCTGCAAGCTCTCCAGGACAACAGCAAATCTGGGGCTCTGTGCTTTCTTTCGTTCTGAACAAGTGTTACTGTTTTCTGCACAAAAGCGATTCTGCGAAGCAATGTGAACAGGCACAGAGAAGGTGCTAGCAGGGAATTCTCTGCCTGCCTTTCCCCAGTGCTCTGCAAGCTCTCCAGGACAACAGCAAATCTGGGGCTCTGTGCTTTCTTTCGTTCTGAACAAGTGTTACTGTTTTCTGCACAAAAGCGATTCTGCGAAGCAATGTGAACACTTCTGTTTCCCAGGCACAGAGAAGGTGCTAGCAGGGAATTCTCTGCCTGCCTTTCCCCAGTGCTCTGCAAGCTCTCCAGGACAACAGCAAATCTGGGGCTCTGTGCTTTCTTTCGTTCTGAACAAGTGTTACTGTTTTCTGCACAAAAGCGATTCTGCGAAGCAATGTGAACACTTGTGCTTCCCAGGCACAGAGAAGGTGCTAGCAGGGAATTCTCTGCCTGCCTTTCCCCAGTGCTCTGCAAGCTCTCCAGGACAACATAAAATCTGGCGCTCTGTGCTTTCTTTCGTTCTGAACAAGTGTTACTGTTTTCTGCACAAAAGCGATTCTGCGAAGCAATGTGAACAGGCACAGAGAAGGTGCTAGCAGGGAATTCTCTGCCTGCCTTTCCCCGGTGCTCTGCAAGCTCTCCAGGACAACATAAAATCTGGGGCTCTGTGCTTTCTTTCGTTCTGAACAAGTGTTACTGTTTTCTGCACAAAAGCGATTCTGCGAAGCAATGTGAACACTTGTGCTTCCCAGGCACAGAGAAGGTGCTAGCAGGGAATTCTCTGCCTGCCTTTCCCCAGTGCTCTGCAAGCTCTCCAGGACAACATAAAATCTGGGGCTCTGTGCTTTCTTTCGTTCTGAACAAGTGTTACTGTTTTCTGCACAAAAGCGATTCTGCGAAGCAATGTGAACACTTGTGCTTCCCAGGCACAGAGAAGGTGCTAGCAGGGAATTCTCTGCCTGCCTTTCCCCAGTGCTCTGCAAGCTCTCCAGGACAACATAAAATCTGGGGCTCTGTGCTTTCTTTCGTTCTGAACAAGTGTTACTGTTTTCTGCACAAAAGCGATTCTGCGAAGCAATGTGAACACTTGTGCTTCCCAGGCACAGAGAAGGTGCTAGCAGGGAATTCCCTGCCTGCCTTTCCCCAGTGCTCTGCAAGCTCTCCAGGACAACATAAAATCTGGGGCTCTGTGCTTTCTTTCGTTCTGAACAAGTGTTACTGTTTTCTGCACAAAAGCGATTCTGCGAAGCAATGTGAACACTTGTGCTTCCCAGGCACAGAGAAGGTGCTAGCAGGGAATTCTCTGCCTGCCTTTCCCCAGTGCTCTGCAAGCTCTCCAGGACAACATAAAATCTGGGGCTCTGTGCTTTCTTTCATTCTGAACAAGTGTTACTGTTTTCTGCACAAAAGCGATTCTGCGAAGCAATGTGAACACTTCTGCTTCCCAGGCACAGAGAAGGTGCTAGCAGGGAATTCCCTGCCTGCCTTTCCCCAGTGCTCTGCAAGCTCTCCAGGACAACATAAAATCTGGGGCTCTGTGCTTTCTTTCGTTCTGAACAAGTGTTACTGTTTTCTGCACAAAAGCGATTCTGCCAAGCAATGTGAACTTGTGCTTCCCAGGCACAGAGAAGGTGCTAGCAGGGAATTCTCTGCCTGCCTTTTCCCAGTGCTCTGCAAGCTCTCCAGGACAACATAAAATCTGGGGCTCTGTGCTTTCTTTCGTTCTGAACAAGTGTTACTGTTTTCTGCACAAAAGCAATTCTGCGAAGCAATGTGAACAGGCACAGAGAAGGTGCTAGCAGGGAATTCTCTGCCTGCCTTTCCCCAGTGCTCTGCAAGCTCTCCAGGACAACATAAAATCTGGGGCTCTGTGCTTTCTTTCGTTCTGAACAAGTGTTACTGTTTTCTGCACAAAAGCGATTCTGCGAAGCAATGTGAACACTTGTGCTTCCCAGGCACAGAGAAGGTGCTAGCAGGGAATTCTCTGCCTGCCTTTCCCCAGTGCTCTGCAAGCTCTCCAGGACAACATAAAATCTGGGGCTCTGTGCTTTCTTTCGTTCTGAACAAGTGTTACTGTTTTCTGCACAAAAGCGATTCTGCCAAGCAATGTGAACAGGCACAGAGAAGGTGCTAGCAGGGAATTCTCTGCCTGCCTTTCCCCAGTGCTCTGCAAGCTCTCCAGGACAACATAAAATCTGGGGCTCTGTGCTTTCTTTCATTCTGAACAAGTGTTACTGTTTTCTGCACAAAAGCGATTCTGCGAAGCAATGTGAACACTTGTGCTTCCCAGGCACAGAGAAGGTGCTAGCAGGGAATTCCCTGCCTGCCTTTCCCCAGTGCTCTGCAAGCTCTCCAGGACAACATAAAATCTGGGGCTCTGTGCTTTCTTTCGTTCTGAACAAGTGTTACTGTTTTCTGCACAAAAGCGATTCTGCGAAGCAATGTGAACACTTGTGCTTCCCAGGCACAGAGAAGGTGCTAGCAGGGAATTCTCTGCCTGCCTTTCCCCAGTGCTCTGCAAGCTCTCCAGGACAACATAAAATCTGGGGCTCTGTGCTTTCTTTCATTCTGAACAAGTGTTACTGTTTTCTGCACAAAAGCGATTCTGCGAAGCAATGTGAACACTTCTGCTTCCCAGGCACAGAGAAGGTGCTAGCAGGGAATTCCCTGCCTGCCTTTCCCCAGTGCTCTGCAAGCTCTCCAGGACAACATAAAATCTGGGGCTCTGTGCTTTCTTTCGTTCTGAACAAGTGTTACTGTTTTCTGCACAAAAGCGATTCTGCCAAGCAATGTGAACTTGTGCTTCCCAGGCACAGAGAAGGTGCTAGCAGGGAATTCTCTGCCTGCCTTTTCCCAGTGCTCTGCAAGCTCTCCAGGACAACATAAAATCTGGGGCTCTGTGCTTTCTTTCGTTCTGAACAAGTGTTAGTGTTTTCTGCACAAAAGCGATTCTGCGAAGCAATGTGAACACTTGTGCTTCCCAGGCACAGAGAAGGTGCTAGCAGGGAATTCTCTGCCTGCCTTTCCCCAGTGCTCTGCAAGCTCTCCAGGACAACATAAAATCTGGGGCTCTGTGCTTTCTTTCGTTCTGAACAAGTGTTACTGTTTTCTGCACAAAAGCGATTCTGCGAAGCAATGTGAACACTTGTGCTTCCCAGGCACAGAGAAGGTGCTAGCAGGGAATTCTCTGCCTGCCTTTCCCCAGTGCTCTGCAAGCTCTCCAGGACAACATAAAATCTGGGGCTCTGTGCTTTCTTTCGTTCTGAACAAGTGTTACTGTTTTCTGCACAAAAGCGATTCTGCGAAGCGATGTGAACACTTGTGCTTCCCAGGCACAGAGAAGGTGCTAGCAGGGAATTCTCTGCCTGCCTTTCCCCAGTGCTCTGCAAGCTCTCCAGGACAACATAAAATCTGGGGCTCTGTGCTTTCTTTCGTTCTGAACAAGTGTTACTGTTTTCTGCACAAAAGCGATTCTGCGAAGCAATGTGAACACTTGTGCTTCCCAGGCACAGAGAAGGTGCTAGCAGGGAATTCTCTGCCTGCCTTTCCCCAGTGCTCTGCAAGCTCTCCAGGACAACATAAAATCTGGGGCTCTGTGCTTTCTTTCATTCTGATCAAGTGTTACTGTTTTCTGCACAAAAGCGATTCTGCGAAGCAATGTGAACACTTGTGCTTCCCAGGCACAGAGAAGGTGCTAGCAGGGAATTCTCTGCCTGCCTTTCCCCAGTGCTCTGCAAGCTCTCCAGGACAACATAAAATCTGGGGCTCTGTGCTTTCTTTCGTTCGGAACAAGTGTTACTGTTTTCTGCACAAAAGCAATTCTGCGAAGCAATGTGAACAGGCACAGAGAAGGTGCTAGCAGGGAATTCTCTGCCTGCCTTTCCCCAGTGCTCTGCAAGCTCTCCAGGACAACATAAAATCTGGGGCTCTGTGCTTTCTTTCGTTCTGAACAAGTGTTACTGTTTTCTGCACAAAAGCGATTCTGCGAAGCAATGTGAACACTTGTGCTTCCCAGGCACAGAGAAGGTGCTAGCAGGGAATTCTCTGCCTGCCTTTCCCCAGTGCTCTGCAAGCTCTCCAGGACAACATAAAATCTGGGGCTCTGTGCTTTCTTTCGTTCTGAACAAGTGTTACTGTTTTCTGCACAAAAGCGATTCTGCGAAGCAATGTGAACAGGCACAGAGAAGGTGCTAGCAGGGAATTCTCTGCCTGCCTTTCCCCAGTGCTCTGCAAGCTCTCCAGGACAACATAAAATCTGGGGCTCTGTGCTTTCTTTCGTTCTGAACAAGTGTTACTGTTTTCTGCACAAATGCGATTCTGCGAAGCAATGTGAACACTTGTGCTTCCCAGGCACAGAGAAGGTGCTAGCAGGGAATTCTCTGCCTGCCTTTCCCCAGTGCTCTGCAAGCTCTCCAGGACAACATAAAATCTGGGGCTCTGTGCTTTCTTTCGTTCTGAACAAGTGTTACTGTTTTCTGCACAAAAGCGATTCTGCGAAGCAATGTGAACACTTGTGCTTCCCAGGCACAGAGAAGGTGCTAGCAGGGAATTCTCTGCCTGCCTTTCCCCAGTGCTCTGCAAGCTCTCCAGGACAACATAAAATCTGGGGCTCTGTGCTTTCTTTCGTTCTGAACAAGTGTTACTGTTTTCTGCACAAAAGCGATTCTGCCAAGCAATGTGAACAGGCACAGAGAAGGTGCTAGCAGGGAATTCTCTGCCTGCCTTTCCCCAGTGCTCTGCAAGCTCTCCAGGACAACATAAAATCTGGGGCTCTGTGCTTTCTTTCGTTCTGAACAAGTGTTACTGTTTTCTGCACAAAAGCGATTCTGCCAAGCAATGTGAACTTGTGCTTCCCAGGCACAGAGAAGGTGCTAGCAGGGAATTCTCTGCCTGCCTTTTCCCAGTGCTCTGCAAGCTCTCCAGGACAACATAAAATCTGGGGCTCTGTGCTTTCTTTCGTTCTGAACAAGTGTTAGTGTTTTCTGCACAAAAGCGATTCTGCGAAGCAATGTGAACACTTGTGCTTCCCAGGCACAGAGAAGGTGCTAGCAGGGAATTCTCTGCCTGCCTTTCCCCAGTGCTCTGCAAGCTCTCCAGGACAACATAAAATCTGGGGCTCTGTGCTTTCTTTCGTTCTGAACAAGTGTTACTGTTTTCTGCACAAAAGCGATTCTGCGAAGCAATGTGAACACTTGTGCTTCCCAGGCACAGAGAAGGTGCTAGCAGGGAATTCTCTGCCTGCCTTTCCCCAGTGCTCTGCAAGCTCTCCAGGACAACATAAAATCTGGGGCTCTGTGCTTTCTTTCATTCTGAACAAGTGTTACTGTTTTCTGCACAAAAGCGATTCTGCGAAGCAATGTGAACACTTGTGCTTCCCAGGCACAGAGAAGGTGCTAGCAGGGAATTCTCTGCCTGCCTTTCCCCAGTGCTCTGCAAGCTCTCCAGGACAACATAAAATCTGGGGCTCTGTGCTTTCTTTCGTTCTGAACAAGTGTTACTGTTTTCTGCACAAAAGCGATTCTGCGAAGCAATGTGAACACTTGTGCTTCCCAGGCACAGAGAAGGTGCTAGCAGGGAATTCTCTGCCTGCCTTTCCCCAGTGCTCTGCAAGCTCTCCAGGACAACATAAAATCTGGGGCTCTGTGCTTTCTTTCATTCTGATCAAGTGTTACTGTTTTCTGCACAAAAGCGATTCTGCGAAGCAATGTGAACACTTGTGCTTCCCAGGCACAGAGAAGGTGCTAGCAGGGAATTCTCTGCCTGCCTTTCCCCAGTGCTCTGCAAGCTCTCCAGGACAACATAAAATCTGGGGCTCTGTGCTTTCTTTCGTTCGGAACAAGTGTTACTGTTTTCTGCACAAAAGCAATTCTGCGAAGCAATGTGAACAGGCACAGAGAAGGTGCTAGCAGGGAATTCTCTGCCTGCCTTTCCCCAGTGCTCTGCAAGCTCTCCAGGACAACATAAAATCTGGGGCTCTGTGCTTTCTTTCGTTCTGAACAAGTGTTACTGTTTTCTGCACAAAAGCGATTCTGCGAAGCAATGTGAACACTTGTGCTTCCCAGGCACAGAGAAGGTGCTAGCAGGGAATTCTCTGCCTGCCTTTCCCCAGTGCTCTGCAAGCTCTCCAGGACAACATAAAATCTGGGGCTCTGTGCTTTCTTTCGTTCTGAACAAGTGTTACTGTTTTCTGCACAAAAGCGATTCTGCGAAGCAATGTGAACAGGCACAGAGAAGGTGCTAGCAGGGAATTCTCTGCCTGCCTTTCCCCAGTGCTCTGCAAGCTCTCCAGGACAACATAAAATCTGGGGCTCTGTGCTTTCTTTCGTTCTGAACAAGTGTTACTGTTTTCTGCACAAATGCGATTCTGCGAAGCAATGTGAACACTTGTGCTTCCCAGGCACAGAGAAGGTGCTAGCAGGGAATTCTCTGCCTGCCTTTCCCCAGTGCTCTGCAAGCTCTCCAGGACAACATAAAATCTGGGGCTCTGTGCTTTCTTTCGTTCTGAACAAGTGTTACTGTTTTCTGCACAAAAGCGATTCTGCGAAGCAATGTGAACACTTGTGCTTCCCAGGCACAGAGAAGGTGCTAGCAGGGAATTCTCTGCCTGCCTTTCCCCAGTGCTCTGCAAGCTCTCCAGGACAACATAAAATCTGGGGCTCTGTGCTTTCTTTCGTTCTGAACAAGTGTTACTGTTTTCTGCACAAAAGCGATTCTGCCAAGCAATGTGAACAGGCACAGAGAAGGTGCTAGCAGGGAATTCTCTGCCTGCCTTTCCCCAGTGCTCTGCAAGCTCTCCAGGACAACATAAAATCTGGGGCTCTGTGCTTTCTTTCGTTCTGAACAAGTGTTACTGTTTTCTGCACAAAAGCGATTCTGCGAAGCAATGTGAACACTTGTGCTTCCCAGGCACAGAGAAGGTGCTAGCAGGGAATTCTCTGCCTGCCTTTCCCCAGTGCTCTGCAAGCTCTCCAGGACAACATAAAATCTGGGGCTCTGTGCTTTCTTTCATTCTGATCAAGTGTTACTGTTTTCTGCACAAAAGCGATTCTGCGAAGCAATGTGAACACTTGTGCTTCCCAGGCACAGAGAAGGTGCTAGCAGGGAATTCTCTGCCTGCCTTTCCCCAGTGCTCTGCAAGCTCTCCAGGACAACATAAAATCTGGGGCTCTGTGCTTTCTTTCGTTCGGAACAAGTGTTACTGTTTTCTGCACAAAAGCAATTCTGCGAAGCAATGTGAACAGGCACAGAGAAGGTGCTAGCAGGGAATTCTCTGCCTGCCTTTCCCCAGTGCTCTGCAAGCTCTCCAGGACAACATAAAATCTGGGGCTCTGTGCTTTCTTTCGTTCTGAACAAGTGTTACTGTTTTCTGCACAAAAGCGATTCTGCGAAGCAATGTGAACACTTGTGCTTCCCAGGCACAGAGAAGGTGCTAGCAGGGAATTCTCTGCCTGCCTTTCCCCAGTGCTCTGCAAGCTCTCCAGGACAACATAAAATCTGGGGCTCTGTGCTTTCTTTCATTCTGATCAAGTGTTACTGTTTTCTGCACAAAAGCGATTCTGCGAAGCAATGTGAACACTTGTGCTTCCCAGGCACAGAGAAGGTGCTAGCAGGGAATTCTCTGCCTGCCTTTCCCCAGTGCTCTGCAAGCTCTCCAGGACAACATAAAATCTGGGGCTCTGTGCTTTCTTTCGTTCTGAACAAGTGTTACTGTTTTCTGCACAAAAGCGATTCTGCGAAGCAATGTGAACACTTGTGCTTCCCAGGCACAGAGAAGGTGCTAGCAGGGAATTCTCTGCCTGCCTTTCCCCAGTGCTCTGCAAGCTCTCCAGGACAACATAAAATCTGGGGCTCTGTGCTTTCTTTCGTTCTGAACAAGTGTTACTGTTTTCTGCACAAAAGCGATTCTGCGAAGCAATGTGAACACTTGTGCTTCCCAGGCACAGAGAAGGTGCTAGCAGGGAATTCTCTGCCTGCCTTTCCCCAGTGCTCTGCAAGCTCTCCAGGACAACATAAAATCTGGGGCTCTGTGCTTTCTTTCGTTCGGAACAAGTGTTACTGTTTTCTGCACAAAAGCAATTCTGCGAAGCAATGTGAACAGGCACAGAGAAGGTGCTAGCAGGGAATTCTCTGCCTGCCTTTCCCCAGTGCTCTGCAAGCTCTCCAGGACAACATAAAATCTGGGGCTCTGTGCTTTCTTTCGTTCTGAACAAGTGTTACTGTTTTCTGCACAAAAGCGATTCTGCGAAGCAATGTGAACACTTGTGCTTCCCAGGCACAGAGAAGGTGCTAGCAGGGAATTCTCTGCCTGCCTTTCCCCAGTGCTCTGCAAGCTCTCCAGGACAACATAAAATCTGGGGCTCTGTGCTTTCTTTCGTTCTGAACAAGTGTTACTGTTTTCTGCACAAAAGCGATTCTGCGAAGCAATGTGAACAGGCACAGAGAAGGTGCTAGCAGGGAATTCTCTGCCTGCCTTTCCCCAGTGCTCTGCAAGCTCTCCAGGACAACATAAAATCTGGGGCTCTGTGCTTTCTTTCGTTCTGAACAAGTGTTACTGTTTTCTGCACAAATGCGATTCTGCGAAGCAATGTGAACACTTGTGCTTCCCAGGCACAGAGAAGGTGCTAGCAGGGAATTCTCTGCCTGCCTTTCCCCAGTGCTCTGCAAGCTCTCCAGGACAACATAAAATCTGGGGCTCTGTGCTTTCTTTCGTTCTGAACAAGTGTTACTGTTTTCTGCACAAAAGCGATTCTGCGAAGCAATGTGAACACTTGTGCTTCCCAGGCACAGAGAAGGTGCTAGCAGGGAATTCTCTGCCTGCCTTTCCCCAGTGCTCTGCAAGCTCTCCAGGACAACATAAAATCTGGGGCTCTGTGCTTTCTTTCGTTCTGAACAAGTGTTACTGTTTTCTGCACAAAAGCGATTCTGCCAAGCAATGTGAACAGGCACAGAGAAGGTGCTAGCAGGGAATTCTCTGCCTGCCTTTCCCCAGTGCTCTGCAAGCTCTCCAGGACAACATAAAATCTGGGGCTCTGTGCTTTCTTTCGTTCTGAACAAGTGTTACTGTTTTCTGCACAAAAGCGATTCTGCGAAGCAATGTGAACACTTGTGCTTCCCAGGCACAGAGAAGGTGCTAGCAGGGAATTCTCTGCCTGCCTTTCCCCAGTGCTCTGCAAGCTCTCCAGGACAACATAAAATCTGGGGCTCTGTGCTTTCTTTCATTCTGAACAAGTGTTACTGTTTTCTGCACAAAAGCGATTCTGCGAAGCAATGTGAACACTTCTGCTTCCCAGGCACAGAGAAGGTGCTAGCAGGGAATTCCCTGCCTGCCTTTCCCCAGTGCTCTGCAAGCTCTCCAGGACAACATAAAATCTGGGGCTCTGTGCTTTCTTTCGTTCTGAACAAGTGTTACTGTTTTCTGCACAAAAGCGATTCTGCCAAGCAATGTGAACTTGTGCTTCCCAGGCACAGAGAAGGTGCTAGCAGGGAATTCTCTGCCTGCCTTTTCCCAGTGCTCTGCAAGCTCTCCAGGACAACATAAAATCTGGGGCTCTGTGCTTTCTTTCGTTCTGAACAAGTGTTAGTGTTTTCTGCACAAAAGCGATTCTGCGAAGCAATGTGAACACTTGTGCTTCCCAGGCACAGAGAAGGTGCTAGCAGGGAATTCTCTGCCTGCCTTTCCCCAGTGCTCTGCAAGCTCTCCAGGACAACATAAAATCTGGGGCTCTGTGCTTTCTTTCGTTCTGAACAAGTGTTACTGTTTTCTGCACAAAAGCGATTCTGCGAAGCAATGTGAACTCTTGTGCTTCCCAGGCACAGAGAAGGTGCTAGCAGGGAATTCTCTGCCTGCCTTTCCCCAGTGCTCTGCAAGCTCTCCAGGACAACATAAAATCTGGGGCTCTGTGCTTTCTTTCATTCTGAACAAGTGTTACTGTTTTCTGCACAAAAGCGATTCTGCGAAGCAATGTGAACACTTGTGCTTCCCAGGCACAGAGAAGGTGCTAGCAGGGAATTCTCTGCCTGCCTTTCCCCAGTGCTCTGCAAGCTCTCCAGGACAACATAAAATCTGGGGCTCTGTGCTTTCTTTCGTTCTGAACAAGTGTTACTGTTTTCTGCACAAAAGCGATTCTGCGAAGCAATGTGAACACTTCTGCTTCCCAGGCACAGAGAAGGTGCTAGCAGGGAATTCTCTGCCTGCCTTTCCCCAGTGCTCTGCAAGCTCTCCAGGACAACATAAAATCTGGGGCTCTGTGCTTTCTTTCGTTCTGAACAAGTGTTACTGTTTTCTGCACAAAAGCGATTCTGCCAAGCAATGTGAACAGGCACAGAGAAGGTGCTAGCAGGGAATTCTCTGCCTGCCTTTCCCCAGTGCTCTGCAAGCTCTCCAGGACAACATAAAATCTGGGGCTCTGTGCTTTCTTTCGTTCTGAACAAGTGTTACTGTTTTCTGCACAAAAGCGATTCTGCGAAGCAATGTGAACACTTGTGCTTCCCAGGCACAGAGAAGGTGCTAGCAGGGAATTCTCTGCCTGCCTTTCCCCAGTGCTCTGCAAGCTCTCCAGGACAACATAAAATCTGGGGCTCTGTGCTTTCTTTCATTCTGAACAAGTGTTACTGTTTTCTGCACAAAAGCGATTCTGCGAAGCAATGTGAACACTTCTGCTTCCCAGGCACAGAGAAGGTGCTAGCAGGGAATTCCCTGCCTGCCTTTCCCCAGTGCTCTGCAAGCTCTCCAGGACAACATAAAATCTGGGGCTCTGTGCTTTCTTTCGTTCTGAACAAGTGTTACTGTTTTCTGCACAAAAGCGATTCTGCCAAGCAATGTGAACTTGTGCTTCCCAGGCACAGAGAAGGTGCTAGCAGGGAATTCTCTGCCTGCCTTTTCCCAGTGCTCTGCAAGCTCTCCAGGACAACATAAAATCTGGGGCTCTGTGCTTTCTTTCGTTCTGAACAAGTGTTAGTGTTTTCTGCACAAAAGCGATTCTGCGAAGCAATGTGAACACTTGTGCTTCCCAGGCACAGAGAAGGTGCTAGCAGGGAATTCTCTGCCTGCCTTTCCCCAGTGCTCTGCAAGCTCTCCAGGACAACATAAAATCTGGGGCTCTGTGCTTTCTTTCGTTCTGAACAAGTGTTACTGTTTTCTGCACAAAAGCGATTCTGCGAAGCAATGTGAACTCTTGTGCTTCCCAGGCACAGAGAAGGTGCTAGCAGGGAATTCTCTGCCTGCCTTTCCCCAGTGCTCTGCAAGCTCTCCAGGACAACATAAAATCTGGGGCTCTGTGCTTTCTTTCATTCTGAACAAGTGTTACTGTTTTCTGCACAAAAGCGATTCTGCGAAGCAATGTGAACACTTGTGCTTCCCAGGCACAGAGAAGGTGCTAGCAGGGAATTCTCTGCCTGCCTTTCCCCAGTGCTCTGCAAGCTCTCCAGGACAACATAAAATCTGGGGCTCTGTGCTTTCTTTCGTTCTGAACAAGTGTTACTGTTTTCTGCACAAAAGCGATTCTGCGAAGCAATGTGAACACTTCTGCTTCCCAGGCACAGAGAAGGTGCTAGCAGGGAATTCTCTGCCTGCCTTTCCCCAGTGCTCTGCAAGCTCTCCAGGACAACATAAAATCTGGGGCTCTGTGCTTTCTTTCATTCTGAACAAGTGTTACTGTTTTCTGCACAAAAGCGATTCTGCGAAGCAATGTGAACACTTGTGCTTCCCAGGCACAGAGAAGGTGCTAGCAGGGAATTCTCTGCCTGCCTTTCCCCAGTGCTCTGCAAGCTCTCCAGGACAACATAAAATCTGGGGCTCTGTGCTTTCTTTCGTTCGGAACAAGTGTTACTGTTTTCTGCACAAAAGCAATTCTGCGAAGCAATGTGAACAGGCACAGAGAAGGTGCTAGCAGGGAATTCTCTGCCTGCCTTTCCCCAGTGCTCTGCAAGCTCTCCAGGACAACATAAAATCTGGGGCTCTGTGCTTTCTTTCGTTCTGAACAAGTGTTACTGTTTTCTGCACAAAAGCGATTCTGCGAAGCAATGTGAACACTTGTGCTTCCCAGGCACAGAGAAGGTGCTAGCAGGGAATTCTCTGCCTGCCTTTCCCCAGTGCTCTGCAAGCTCTCCAGGACAACATAAAATCTGGGGCTCTGTGCTTTCTTTCGTTCTGAACAAGTGTTACTGTTTTCTGCACAAAAGCGATTCTGCCAAGCAATGTGAACAGGCACAGAGAAGGTGCTAGCAGGGAATTCTCTGCCTGCCTTTCCCCAGTGCTCTGCAAGCTCTCCAGGACAACATAAAATCTGGGGCTCTGTGCTTTCTTTCGTTCTGAACAAGTGTTACTGTTTTCTGCACAAATGCGATTCTGCGAAGCAATGTGAACACTTGTGCTTCCCAGGCACAGAGAAGGTGCTAGCAGGGAATTCTCTGCCTGCCTTTCCCCAGTGCTCTGCAAGCTCTCCAGGACAACATAAAATCTGGGGCTCTGTGCTTTCTTTCGTTCTGAACAAGTGTTACTGTTTTCTGCACAAAAGCGATTCTGCGAAGCAATGTGAACACTTGTGCTTCCCAGGCACAGAGAAGGTGCTAGCAGGGAATTCTCTGCCTGCCTTTCCCCAGTGCTCTGCAAGCTCTCCAGGACAACATAAAATCTGGGGCTCTGTGCTTTCTTTCGTTCTGAACAAGTGTTACTGTTTTCTGCACAAAAGCGATTCTGCCAAGCAATGTGAACAGGCACAGAGAAGGTGCTAGCAGGGAATTCTCTGCCTGCCTTTCCCCAGTGCTCTGCAAGCTCTCCAGGACAACATAAAATCTGGGGCTCTGTGCTTTCTTTCGTTCTGAACAAGTGTTACTGTTTTCTGCACAAAAGCGATTCTGCGAAGCAATGTGAACACTTGTGCTTCCCAGGCACAGAGAAGGTGCTAGCAGGGAATTCCCTGCCTGCCTTTCCCCAGTGCTCTGCAAGCTCTCCAGGACAACATAAAATCTGGGGCTCTGTGCTTTCTTTCGTTCTGAACAAGTGTTACTGTTTTCTGCACAAAAGCGATTCTGCGAAGCAATGTGAACACTTGTGCTTCCCAGGCACAGAGAAGGTGCTAGCAGGGAATTCTCTGCCTGCCTTTCCCCAGTGCTCTGCAAGCTCTCCAGGACAACATAAAATCTGGGGCTCTGTGCTTTCTTTCATTCTGAACAAGTGTTACTGTTTTCTGCACAAAAGCGATTCTGCGAAGCAATGTGAACAGGCACAGAGAAGGTGCTAGCAGGGAATTCTCTGCCTGCCTTTCCCCAGTGCTCTGCAAGCTCTCCAGGACAACATAAAATCTGGGGCTCTGTGCTTTCTTTCGTTCTGAACAAGTGTTACTGTTTTCTGCACAAATGCGATTCTGCGAAGCAATGTGAACACTTGTGCTTCCCAGGCACAGAGAAGGTGCTAGCAGGGAATTCTCTGCCTGCCTTTCCCCAGTGCTCTGCAAGCTCTCCAGGACAACATAAAATCTGGGGCTCTGTGCTTTCTTTCGTTCTGAACAAGTGTTACTGTTTTCTGCACAAAAGCGATTCTGCGAAGCAATGTGAACACTTGTGCTTCCCAGGCACAGAGAAGGTGCTAGCAGGGAATTCTCTGCCTGCCTTTCCCCAGTGCTCTGCAAGCTCTCCAGGACAACATAAAATCTGGGGCTCTGTGCTTTCTTTCGTTCTGAACAAGTGTTACTGTTTTCTGCACAAAAGCGATTCTGCCAAGCAATGTGAACAGGCACAGAGAAGGTGCTAGCAGGGAATTCTCTGCCTGCCTTTCCCCAGTGCTCTGCAAGCTCTCCAGGACAACATAAAATCTGGGGCTCTGTGCTTTCTTTCGTTCTGAACAAGTGTTACTGTTTTCTGCACAAAAGCGATTCTGCGAAGCAATGTGAACACTTGTGCTTCCCAGGCACAGAGAAGGTGCTAGCAGGGAATTCTCTGCCTGCCTTTCCCCAGTGCTCTGCAAGCTCTCCAGGACAACATAAAATCTGGGGCTCTGTGCTTTCTTTCGTTCTGAACAAGTGTTACTGTTTTCTGCACAAAAGCGATTCTGCCAAGCAATGTGAACACTTGTGCTTCCCAGGCACAGAGAAGGTGCTAGCAGGGAATTCTCTGCCTGCCTTTCCCCAGTGCTCTGCAAGCTCTCCAGGACAACATAAAATCTGGGGCTCTGTGCTTTCTTTCGTTCTGAACAAGTGTTACTGTTTTCTGCACAAAAGCGATTCTGCGAAGCAATGTGAACACTTGTGCTTCCCAGGCACAGAGAAGGTGCTAGCAGGGAATTCTCTGCCTGCCTTTCCCCAGTGCTCTGCAAGCTCTCCAGGACAACATAAAATCTGGGGCTCTGTGCTTTCTTTCGTTCTGAACAAGTGTTACTGTTTTCTGCACAAAAGCGATTCTGCGAAGCAATGTGAACACTTGTGCTTCCCAGGCACAGAGAAGGTGCTAGCAGGGAATTCTCTGCCTGCCTTTCCCCAGTGCTCTGCAAGCTCTCCAGGACAACATAAAATCTGGGGCTCTGTGCTTTCTTTCGTTCTGAACAAGTGTTACTGTTTTCTGCACAAAAGCGATTCTGCGAAGCAATGTGAACAGGCACAGAGAAGGTGCTAGCAGGGAATTCTCTGCCTGCCTTTCCCCGGTGCTCTGCAAGCTCTCCAGGACAACATAAAATCTGGGGCTCTGTGCTTTCTTTCGTTCTGAACAAGTGTTACTGTTTTCTGCACAAAAGCGATTCTGCGAAGCAATGTGAACACTTCTGCTTCCCAGGCACAGAGAAGGTGCTAGCAGGGAATTCTCTGCCTGCCTTTCCCCAGTGCTCTGCAAGCTCTCCAGGACAACATAAAATCTGGGGCTCTGTGCTTTCTTTCGTTCTGAACAAGTGTTACTGTTTTCTGCACAAAAGCAATTCTGCGAAGCAATGTGAACACTTGTGCTTCCCAGGCACAGAGAAGGTGCTAGCAGGGAATTCTCTGCCTGCCTTTCCCCAGTGCTCTGCAAGCTCTCCAGGACAACATAAAATCTGGGGCTCTGTGCTTTCTTTCGTTCGGAACAAGTGTTACTGTTTTCTGCACAAAAGCGATTCTGCCAAGCAATGTGAACACTTGTGCTTCCCAGGCACAGAGAAGGTGCTAGCAGGGAATTCTCTGCCTGCCTTTCCCCAGTGCTCTGCAAGCTCTCCAGGACAACATAAAATCTGGGGCTCTGTGCTTTCTTTCGTTCTGAACAAGTGTTACTGTTTTCTGCACAAAAGCGATTCTGCCAAGCAATGTGAACACTTGTGCTTCCCAGGCACAGAGAAGGTGCTAGCAGGGAATTCTCTGCCTGCCTTTCCCCAGTGCTCTGCAAGCTCTCCAGGACAACATAAAATCTGGGGCTCTGTGCTTTCTTTCGTTCTGAACAAGTGTTACTGTTTTCTGCACAAAAGCGATTCTGCGAAGCAATGTGAACACTTCTGCTTCCCAGGCACAGAGAAGGTGCTAGCAGGGAATTCTCTGCATGCCTTTCCCCAGTGCTCTGCAAGCTCTCCAGGACAACATAAAATCTGGGGCTCTGTGCTTTCTTTCGTTCTGAACAAGTGTTACTGTTTTCTGCACAAAAGCGATTCTGCCAAGCAATGTGAACACTTGTGCTTCCCAGGCACAGAGAAGGTGCTAGCAGGGAATTCTCTGCCTGCCTTTCCCCAGTGCTCTGCAAGCTCTCCAGGACAACATAAAATCTGGGGCTCTGTGCTTTCTTTCGTTCTGAACAAGTGTTACTGTTTTCTGCACAAAAGCGATTCTGCGAAGCAATGTGAACAGGCACAGAGAAGGTGCTAGCAGGGAATTCTCTGCCTGCCTTTCCCCAGTGCTCTGCAAGCTCTCCAGGACAACATAAAATCTGGGGCTCTGTGCTTTCTTTCGTTCTGAACAAGTGTTACTGTTTTCTGCACAAAAGCGATTCTGCCAAGCAATGTGAACTTGTGCTTCCCAGGCACAGAGAAGGTGCTAGCAGGGAATTCTCTGCCTGCCTTTTCCCAGTGCTCTGCAAGCTCTCCAGGACAACATAAAATCTGGGGCTCTGTGCTTTCTTTCGTTCTGAACAAGTGTTACTGTTTTCTGCACAAAAGCGATTCTGCGAAGCAATGTGAACACTTGTGCTTCCCAGGCACAGAGAAGGTGCTAGCAGGGAATTCTCTGCCTGCCTTTCCCCAGTGCTCTGCAAGCTCTCCAGGACAACATAAAATCTGGGGCTCTGTGCTTTCTTTCGTTCTGAACAAGTGTTACTGTTTTCTGCACAAAAGCGATTCTGCGAAGCAATGTGAACACTTGTGCTTCCCAGGCACAGAGAAGGTGCTAGCAGGGAATTCTCTGCCTGCCTTTCCCCAGTGCTCTGCAAGCTCTCCAGGACAACATAAAATCTGGGGCTCTGTGCTTTCTTTCATTCTGAACAAGTGTTACTGTTTTCTGCACAAAAGCGATTCTGCGAAGCAATGTGAACACTTGTGCTTCCCAGGCACAGAGAAGGTGCTAGCAGGGAATTCTCTGCCTGCCTTTCCCCAGTGCTCTGCAAGCTCTCCAGGACAACATAAAATCTGGGGCTCTGTGCTTTCTTTCGTTCTGAACAAGTGTTACTGTTTTCTGCAGAAAAGCGATTCTGCGAAGCAATGTGAACACTTGTGCTTCCCAGGCACAGAGAAGGTGCTAGCAGGGAATTCTCTGCCTGCCTTTCCCCAGTGCTCTGCAAGCTCTCCAGGACAACATAAAATCTGGGGCTCTGTGCTTTCTTTCATTCTGAACAAGTGTTACTGTTTTCTGCACAAAAGCGATTCTGCGAAGCAATGTGAACACTTGTGCTTCCCAGGCACAGAGAAGGTGCTAGCAGGGAATTCTCTGCCTGCCTTTCCCCAGTGCTCTGCAAGCTCTCCAGGACAACATAAAATCTGGGGCTCTGTGCTTTCTTTCGTTCGGAACAAGTGTTACTGTTTTCTGCACAAAAGCAATTCTGCGAAGCAATGTGAACAGGCACAGAGAAGGTGCTAGCAGGGAATTCTCTGCCTGCCTTTCCCCAGTGCTCTGCAAGCTCTCCAGGACAACATAAAATCTGGGGCTCTGTGCTTTCTTTCGTTCTGAACAAGTGTTACTGTTTTCTGCACAAAAGCGATTCTGCGAAGCAATGTGAACACTTGTGCTTCCCAGGCACAGAGAAGGTGCTAGCAGGGAATTCTCTGCCTGCCTTTCCCCAGTGCTCTGCAAGCTCTCCAGGACAACATAAAATCTGGGGCTCTGTGCTTTCTTTCGTTCTGAACAAGTGTTACTGTTTTCTGCACAAAAGCGATTCTGCGAAGCAATGTGAACAGGCACAGAGAAGGTGCTAGCAGGGAATTCTCTGCCTGCCTTTCCCCAGTGCTCTGCAAGCTCTCCAGGACAACATAAAATCTGGGGCTCTGTGCTTTCTTTCGTTCTGAACAAGTGTTACTGTTTTCTGCACAAATGCGATTCTGCGAAGCAATGTGAACACTTGTGCTTCCCAGGCACAGAGAAGGTGCTAGCAGGGAATTCTCTGCCTGCCTTTCCCCAGTGCTCTGCAAGCTCTCCAGGACAACATAAAATCTGGGGCTCTGTGCTTTCTTTCGTTCTGAACAAGTGTTACTGTTTTCTGCACAAAAGCGATTCTGCGAAGCAATGTGAACACTTGTGCTTCCCAGGCACAGAGAAGGTGCTAGCAGGGAATTCTCTGCCTGCCTTTCCCCAGTGCTCTGCAAGCTCTCCAGGACAACATAAAATCTGGGGCTCTGTGCTTTCTTTCGTTCTGAACAAGTGTTACTGTTTTCTGCACAAAAGCGATTCTGCCAAGCAATGTGAACAGGCACAGAGAAGGTGCTAGCAGGGAATTCTCTGCCTGCCTTTCCCCAGTGCTCTGCAAGCTCTCCAGGACAACATAAAATCTGGGGCTCTGTGCTTTCTTTCGTTCTGAACAAGTGTTACTGTTTTCTGCACAAAAGCGATTCTGCGAAGCAATGTGAACACTTCTGCTTCCCAGGCACAGAGAAGGTGCTAGCAGGGAATTCTCTGCCTGCCTTTCCCCAGTGCTCTGCAAGCTCTCCAGGACAACATAAAATCTGGGGCTCTGTGCTTTCTTTCGTTCTGAACAAGTGTTACTGTTTTCTGCACAAAAGCGATTCTGCCAAGCAATGTGAACACTTGTGCTTCCCAGGCACAGAGAAGGTGCTAGCAGGGAATTCTCTGCCTGCCTTTCCCCAGTGCTCTGCAAGCTCTCCAGGACAACATAAAATCTGGGGCTCTGTGCTTTCTTTCGTTCTGAACAAGTGTTACTGTTTTCTGCACAAAAGCGATTCTGCGAAGCAATGTGAACACTTGTGCTTCCCAGGCACAGAGAAGGTGCTAGCAGGGAATTCTCTGCCTGCCTTTCCCCAGTGCTCTGCAAGCTCTCCAGGACAACATAAAATCTGGGGCTCTGTGCTTTCTTTCGTTCTGAACAAGTGTTACTGTTTTCTGCACAAAAGCGATTCTGCGAAGCAATGTGAACACTTGTGCTTCCCAGGCACAGAGAAGGTGCTAGCAGGGAATTCTCTGCCTGCCTTTCCCCAGTGCTCTGCAAGCTCTCCAGGACAACATAAAATCTGGGGCTCTGTGCTTTCTTTCGTTCTGAACAAGTGTTACTGTTTTCTGCACAAAAGCGATTCTGCCAAGCAATGTGAACAGGCACAGAGAAGGTGCTAGCAGGGAATTCTCTGCCTGCCTTTCCCCGGTGCTCTGCAAGCTCTCCAGGACAACATAAAATCTGGGGCTCTGTGCTTTCTTTCGTTCTGAACAAGTGTTACTGTTTTCTGCACAAAAGCGATTCTGCGAAGCAATGTGAACACTTCTGCTTCCCAGGCACAGAGAAGGTGCTAGCAGGGAATTCTCTGCCTGCCTTTCCCCAGTGCTCTGCAAGCTCTCCAGGACAACATAAAATCTGGGGCTCTGTGCTTTCTTTCGTTCTGAACAAGTGTTACTGTTTTCTGCACAAAAGCAATTCTGCGAAGCAATGTGAACACTTGTGCTTCCCAGGCACAGAGAAGGTGCTAGCAGGGAATTCTCTGCCTGCCTTTCCCCAGTGCTCTGCAAGCTCTCCAGGACAACATAAAATCTGGGGCTCTGTGCTTTCTTTCGTTCGGAACAAGTGTTACTGTTTTCTGCACAAAAGCGATTCTGCCAAGCAATGTGAACACTTGTGCTTCCCAGGCACAGAGAAGGTGCTAGCAGGGAATTCTCTGCCTGCCTTTCCCCAGTGCTCTGCAAGCTCTCCAGGACAACATAAAATCTGGGGCTCTGTGCTTTCTTTCGTTCTGAACAAGTGTTACTGTTTTCTGCACAAAAGCGATTCTGCGAAGCAATGTGAACACTTGTGCTTCCCAGGCACAGAGAAGGTGCTAGCAGGGAATTCTCTGCCTGCCTTTCCCCAGTGCTCTGCAAGCTCTCCAGGACAACATAAAATCTGGGGCTCTGTGCTTTCTTTCGTTCTGAACAAGTGTTACTGTTTTCTGCACAAAAGCGATTCTGCGAAGCAATGTGAACACTTGTGCTTCCCAGGCACAGAGAAGGTGCTAGCAGGGAATTCTCTGCATGCCTTTCCCCAGTGCTCTGCAAGCTCTCCAGGACAACATAAAATCTGGGGCTCTGTGCTTTCTTTCGTTCTGAACAAGTGTTACTGTTTTCTGCACAAAAGCGATTCTGCCAAGCAATGTGAACACTTGTGCTTCCCAGGCACAGAGAAGGTGCTAGCAGGGAATTCTCTGCCTGCCTTTCCCCAGTGCTCTGCAAGCTCTCCAGGACAACATAAAATCTGGGGCTCTGTGCTTTCTTTCGTTCTGAACAAGTGTTACTGTTTTCTGCACAAAAGCGATTCTGCGAAGCAATGTGAACAGGCACAGAGAAGGTGCTAGCAGGGAATTCTCTGCCTGCCTTTCCCCAGTGCTCTGCAAGCTCTCCAGGACAACATAAAATCTGGGGCTCTGTGCTTTCTTTCGTTCTGAACAAGTGTTACTGTTTTCTGCACAAAAGCGATTCTGCGAAGCAATGTGAACACTTCTGCTTCCCAGGCACAGAGAAGGTGCTAGCAGGGAATTCTCTGCATGCCTTTCCCCAGTGCTCTGCAAGCTCTCCAGGACAACATAAAATCTGGGGCTCTGTGCTTTCTTTCATTCTGAACAAGTGTTACTGTTTTCTGCACAAAAGCGATTCTGCGAAGCAATGTGAACACTTGTGCTTCCCAGGCACAGAGAAGGTGCTAGCAGGGAATTCTCTGCCTGCCTTTCCCCAGTGCTCTGCAAGCTCTCCAGGACAACATAAAATCTGGGGCTCTGTGCTTTCTTTCGTTCTGAACAAGTGTTACTGTTTTCTGCACAAAAGCGATTCTGCCAAGCAATGTGAACACTTGTGCTTCCCAGGCACAGAGAAGGTGCTAGCAGGGAATTCTCTGCATGCCTTTCCCCAGTGCTCTGCAAGCTCTCCAGGACAACATAAAATCTGGGGCTCTGTGCTTTCTTTCGTTCTGAACAAGTGTTACTGTTTTCTGCACAAAAGCGATTCTGCGAAGCAATGTGAACAGGCACAGAGAAGGTGCTAGCAGGGAATTCTCTGCCTGCCTTTCCCCAGTGCTCTGCAAGCTCTCCAGGACAACATAAAATCTGGGGCTCTGTGCTTTCTTTCGTTCTGAACAAGTGTTACTGTTTTCTGCACAAAAGCGATTCTGCGAAGCAATGTGAACACTTGTGCTTCCCAGGCACAGAGAAGGTGCTAGCAGGGAATTCTCTGCCTGCCTTTCCCCAGTGCTCTGCAAGCTCTCCAGGACAACATAAAATCTGGGGCTCTGTGCTTTCTTTCGTTCTGAACAAGTGTTACTGTTTTCTGCACAAAAGCGATTCTGCGAAGCAATGTGAACACTTGTGCTTCCCAGGCACAGAGAAGGTGCTAGCAGGGAATTCTCTGCCTGCCTTTCCCCAGTGCTCTGCAAGCTCTCCAGGACAACATAAAATCTGGGGCTCTGTGCTTTCTTTCGTTCTGAACAAGTGTTACTGTTTTCTGCACAAAAGCGATTCTGCGAAGCAATGTGAACAGGCACAGAGAAGGTGCTAGCAGGGAATTCTCTGCCTGCCTTTCCCCAGTGCTCTGCAAGCTCTCCAGGACAACATAAAATCTGGGGCTCTGTGCTTTCTTTCGTTCTGAACAAGTGTTACTGTTTTCTGCACAAAAGCGATTCTGCGAAGCAATGTGAACACTTGTGCTTCCCAGGCACAGAGAAGGTGCTAGCAGGGAATTCTCTGCCTGCCTTTCCCCAGTGCTCTGCAAGCTCTCCAGGACAACATAAAATCTGGGGCTCTGTGCTTTCTTTCGTTCTGAACAAGTGTTACTGTTTTCTGCACAAAAGCGATTCTGCCAAGCAATGTGAACACTTGTGCTTCCCAGGCACAGAGAAGGTGCTAGCAGGGAATTCTCTGCCTGCCTTTCCCCAGTGCTCTGCAAGCTCTCCAGGACAACATAAAATCTGGGGCTCTGTGCTTTCTTTCGTTCTGAACAAGTGTTACTGTTTTCTGCACAAAAGCGATTCTGCGAAGCAATGTGAACAGGCACAGAGAAGGTGCTAGCAGGGAATTCTCTGCCTGCCTTTCCCCAGTGCTCTGCAAGCTCTCCAGGACAACATAAAATCTGGGGCTCTGTGCTTTCTTTCGTTCTGAACAAGTGTTACTGTTTTCTGCACAAAAGCGATTCTGCGAAGCAATGTGAACACTTGTGCTTCCCAGGCACAGAGAAGGTGCTAGCAGGGAATTCTCTGCCTGCCTTTCCCCAGTGCTCTGCAAGCTCTCCAGGACAACATAAAATCTGGGGCTCTGTGCTTTCTTTCGTTCTGAACAAGTGTTACTGTTTTCTGCACAAAAGCGATTCTGCGAAGCAATGTGAACACTTGTGCTTCCCAGGCACAGAGAAGGTGCTAGCAGGGAATTCTCTGCCTGCCTTTCCCCAGTGCTCTGCAAGCTCTCCAGGACAACATAAAATCTGGGGCTCTGTGCTTTCTTTCATTCTGAACAAGTGTTACTGTTTTCTGCACAAAAGCGATTCTGCGAAGCAATGTGAACACTTGTGCTTCCCAGGCACAGAGAAGGTGCTAGCAGGGAATTCTCTGCCTGCCTTTCCCCAGTGCTCTGCAAGCTCTCCAGGACAACATAAAATCTGGGGCTCTGTGCTTTCTTTCGTTCTGAACAAGTGTTACTGTTTTCTGCACAAAAGCGATTCTGCCAAGCAATGTGAACACTTGTGCTTCCCAGGCACAGAGAAGGTGCTAGCAGGGAATTCTCTGCCTGCCTTTCCCCAGTGCTCTGCAAGCTCTCCAGGACAACATAAAATCTGGGGCTCTGTGCTTTCTTTCGTTCTGAACAAGTGTTACTGTTTTCTGCACAAAAGCGATTCTGCGAAGCAATGTGAACACTTGTGCTTCCCAGGCACAGAGAAGGTGCTAGCAGGGAATTCTCTGCCTGCCTTTCCCCAGTGCTCTGCAAGCTCTCCAGGACAACATAAAATCTGGGGCTCTGTGCTTTCTTTCATTCTGAACAAGTGTTACTGTTTTCTGCACAAAAGCGATTCTGCGAAGCAATGTGAACACTTGTGCTTCCCAGGCACAGAGAAGGTGCTAGCAGGGAATTCTCTGCCTGCCTTTCCCCAGTGCTCTGCAAGCTCTCCAGGACAACATAAAATCTGGGGCTCTGTGCTTTCTTTCGTTCGGAACAAGTGTTACTGTTTTCTGCACAACAGCGATTCTGCGAAGCAATGTGAACACTTGTGCTTCCCAGGCACAGAGAAGGTGCTAGCAGGGAATTCTCTGCCTGCCTTTCCCCAGTGCTCTGCAAGCTCTCCAGGACAACATAAAATCTGGGGCTCTGTGCTTTCTTTCACTCTGAACAAGTGTTACTGTTTTCTGCACAAAAGCGATTCTGCGAAGCAATGTGAACACTTGTGCTTCCCAGGCACAGAGAAGGTGCTAGCAGGGAATTCTCTGCCTGCCTTTCCCCAGTGCTCTGCAAGCTCTCCAGGACAACATAAAATCTGGGGCCCTGTGCTTTCTTTCGTTCTGAACAAGTGTTACTGTTTTCTGCACAAAAGCGATTCTGCCAAGCAATGTGAACACTTGTGCTTCCCAGGCACAGAGAAGGTGCTAGCAGGGAATTCTCTGCCTGCCTTTCCCCAGTGCTCTGCAAGCTCTCCAGGACAACATAAAATCTGGGGCTCTGTGCTTTCTTTCGTTCTGAACAAGTGTTACTGTTTTCTGCACAAAAGCAATTCTGCGAAGCAATGTGAACAGGCACAGAGAAGGTGCTAGCAGGGAATTCTCTGCCTGCCTTTCCCCAGTGCTCTGCAAGCTCTCCAGGACAACATAAAATCTGGGGCTCTGTGCTTTCTTTCGTTCTGAACAAGTGTTACTGTTTTCTGCACAAAAGCGATTCTGCGAAGCAATGTGAACACTTGTGCTTCCCAGGCACAGAGAAGGTGCTAGCAGGGAATTCTCTGCCTGCCTTTCCCCAGTGCTCTGCAAGCTCTCCAGGACAACAGCAAATCTGGGGCTCTGTGCTTTCTTTCGTTCTGAACAAGTGTTACTGTTTTCTGCACAAAAGCGATTCTGCCAAGCAATGTGAACACTTGTGCTTCCCAGGCACAGAGAAGGTGCTAGCAGGGAATTCTCTGCCTGCCTTTCCCCAGTGCTCTGCAAGCTCTCCAGGACAACATAAAATCTGGGGCTCTGTGCTTTCTTTCATTCTGAACAAGTGTTACTGTTTTCTGCACAAAAGCGATTCTGCCAAGCAATGTGAACACTTGTGCTTCCCAGGCACAGAGAAGGTGCTAGCAGGGAATTCTCTGCCTGCCTTTCCCCAGTGCTCTGCAAGCTCTCCAGGACAACATAAAATCTGGGGCTCTGTGCTTTCTTTCATTCTGAACAAGTGTTACTGTTTTCTGCACAAAAGCGATTCTGCGAAGCAATGTGAACACTTGTGCTTCCCAGGCACAGAGAAGGTGCTAGCAGGGAATTCTCTGCCTGCCTTTCCCCAGTGCTCTGCAAGCTCTCCAGGACAACATAAAATCTGGGGCTCTGTGCTTTCTTTCATTCTGAACAAGTGTTACTGTTTTCTGCACAAAAGCGATTCTGCGAAGCAATGTGAACACTTGTGCTTCCCAGGCACAGAGAAGGTGCTAGCAGGGAATTCTCTGCCTGCCTTTCCCCAGTGCTCTGCAAGCTCTCCAGGACAACATAAAATCTGGGGCTCTGTGCTTTCTTTCGTTCTGAACAAGTGTTACTGTTTTCTGCACAAAAGCGATTCTGCCAAGCAATGTGAACACTTGTGCTTCCCAGGCACAGAGAAGGTGCTAGCAGGGAATTCTCTGCCTGCCTTTCCCCAGTGCTCTGCAAGCTCTCCAGGACAACATAAAATCTGGGGCTCTGTGCTTTCTTTCATTCTGAACAAGTGTTACTGTTTTCTGCACAAAAGCGATTCTGCGAAGCAATGTGAACACTTGTGCTTCCCAGGCACAGAGAAGGTGCTAGCAGGGAATTCTCTGCCTGCCTTTCCCCAGTGCTCTGCAAGCTCTCCAGGACAACATAAAATCTGGGGCTCTGTGCTTTCTTTCATTCTGAACAAGTGTTACTGTTTTCTGCACAAAAGCAATTCTGCGAAGCAATGTGAACACTTGTGCTTCCCAGGCACAGAGAAGGTGCTAGCAGGGAATTCTCTGCCTGCCTTTCCCCAGTGCTCTGCAAGCTCTCCAGGACAACATAAAATCTGGGGCTCTGTGCTTTCTTTCGTTCTGAACAAGTGTTACTGTTTTCTGCACAAAAGCGATTCTGCGAAGCAATGTGAACACTTGTGCTTCCCAGGCACAGAGAAGGTGCTAGCAGGGAATTCTCTGCCTGCCTTTCCCCAGTGCTCTGCAAGCTCTCCAGGACAACATAAAATCTGGGGCTCTGTGCTTTCTTTCGTTCTGAACAAGTGTTACTGTTTTCTGCACAAAAGCGATTCTGCCAAGCAATGTGAACAGGCACAGAGAAGGTGCTAGCAGGGAATTCTCTGCCTGCCTTTCCCCAGTGCTCTGCAAGCTCTCCAGGACAACATAAAATCTGGGGCTCTGTGCTTTCTTTCGTTCTGAACAAGTGTTACTGTTTTCTGCACAAAAGCGATTCTGCGAAGCAATGTGAACACTTGTGCTTCCCAGGCACAGAGAAGGTGCTAGCAGGGAATTCTCTGCCTGCCTTTCCCCAGTGCTCTGCAAGCTCTCCAGGACAACATAAAATCTGGGGCTCTGTGCTTTCTTTCGTTCTGAACAAGTGTTACTGTTTTCTGCACAAAAGCGATTCTGCCAAGCAATGTGAACAGGCACAGAGAAGGTGCTAGCAGGGAATTCTCTGCCTGCCTTTCCCCAGTGCTCTGCAAGCTCTCCAGGACAACATAAAATCTGGGGCTCTGTGCTTTCTTTCGTTCTGAACAAGTGTTACTGTTTTCTGCACAAAAGCGATTCTGCGAAGCAATGTGAACACTTGTGCTTCCCAGGCACAGAGAAGGTGCTAGCAGGGAATTCTCTGCCTGCCTTTCCCCAGTGCTCTGCAAGCTCTCCAGGACAACATAAAATCTGGGGCTCTGTGCTTTCTTTCATTCTGAACAAGTGTTACTGTTTTCTGCACAAAAGCGATTCTGCGAAGCAATGTGAACACTTGTGCTTCCCAGGCACAGAGAAGGTGCTAGCAGGGAATTCTCTGCCTGCCTTTCCCCAGTGCTCTGCAAGCTCTCCAGGACAACATAAAATCTGGGGCTCTGTGCTTTCTTTCATTCTGAACAAGTGTTACTGTTTTCTGCACAAAAGCAATTCTGCGAAGCAATGTGAACACTTGTGCTTCCAGGCACAGAGAAGGTGCTAGCAGGGAATTCTCTGCCTGCCTTTCCCCAGTGCTCTGCAAGCTCTCCAGGACAACATAAAATCTGGGGCTCTGTGCTTTCTTTCGTTCTGAACAAGTGTTACTGTTTTCTGCACAAAAGCGATTCTGCGAAGCAATGTGAACACTTGTGCTTCCCAGGCACAGAGAAGGTGCTAGCAGGGAATTCTCTGCCTGCCTTTCCCCAGTGCTCTGCAAGCTCTCCAGGACAACATAAAATCTGGGGCTCTGTGCTTTCTTTCGTTCTGAACAAGTGTTACTGTTTTCTGCACAAAAGCGATTCTGCCAAGCAATGTGAACAGGCACAGAGAAGGTGCTAGCAGGGAATTCTCTGCCTGCCTTTCCCCAGTGCTCTGCAAGCTCTCCAGGACAACATAAAATCTGGGGCTCTGTGCTTTCTTTCGTTCTGAACAAGTGTTACTGTTTTCTGCACAAAAGCGATTCTGCGAAGCAATGTGAACACTTGTGCTTCCCAGGCACAGAGAAGGTGCTAGCAGGGAATTCTCTGCCTGCCTTTCCCCAGTGCTCTGCAAGCTCTCCAGGACAACATAAAATCTGGGGCTCTGTGCTTTCTTTCGTTCTGAACAAGTGTTACTGTTTTCTGCACAAAAGCGATTCTGCCAAGCAATGTGAACACTTGTGCTTCCCAGGCACAGAGAAGGTGCTAGCAGGGAATTCTCTGCCTGCCTTTCCCCAGTGCTCTGCAAGCTCTCCAGGACAACATAAAATCTGGGGCTCTGTGCTTTCTTTCGTTCTGAACAAGTGTTACTGTTTTCTGCACAAAAGCGATTCTGCGAAGCAATGTGAACAGGCACAGAGAAGGTGCTAGCAGGGAATTCTCTGCCTGCCTTTCCCCAGTGCTCTGCAAGCTCTCCAGGACAACATAAAATCTGGGGCTCTGTGCTTTCTTTCGTTCTGAACAAGTGTTACTGTTTTCTGCACAAAAGCGATTCTGCGAAGCAATGTGAACACTTGTGCTTCCCAGGCACAGAGAAGGTGCTAGCAGGGAATTCTCTGCCTGCCTTTCCCCAGTGCTCTGCAAGCTCTCCAGGACAACATAAAATCTGGGGCTCTGTGCTTTCTTTCGTTCTGAACAAGTGTTACTGTTTTCTGCACAAAAGCGATTCTGCCAAGCAATGTGAACACTTGTGCTTCCCAGGCACAGAGAAGGTGCTAGCAGGGAATTCTCTGCCTGCCTTTCCCCAGTGCTCTGCAAGCTCTCCAGGACAACATAAAATCTGGGGCTCTGTGCTTTCTTTCATTCTGAACAAGTGTTACTGTTTTCTGCACAAAAGCGATTCTGCGAAGCAATGTGAACACTTGTGCTTCCCAGGCACAGAGAAGGTGCTAGCAGGGAATTCTCTGCCTGCCTTTCCCCAGTGCTCTGCAAGCTCTCCAGGACAACATAAAATCTGGGGCTCTGTGCTTTCTTTCGTTCTGAACAAGTGTTACTGTTTTCTGCACAAAAGCGATTCTGCGAAGCAATGTGAACACTTGTGCTTCCCAGGCACAGAGAAGGTGCTAGCAGGGAATTCTCTGCCTGCCTTTCCCCAGTGCTCTGCAAGCTCTCCAGGACAACATAAAATCTGGGGCTCTGTGCTTTCTTTCGTTCTGAACAAGTGTTACTGTTTTCTGCACAAAAGCGATTCTGCGAAGCAATGTGAACACTTGTGCTTCCCAGGCACAGAGAAGGTGCTAGCAGGGAATTCTCTGCCTGCCTTTCCCCAGTGCTCTGCAAGCTCTCCAGGACAACATAAAATCTGGGGCTCTGTGCTTTCTTTCGTTCTGAACAAGTGTTACTGTTTTCTGCACAAAAGCGATTCTGCGAAGCAATGTGAACACTTGTGCTCCCCAGGCACAGAGAAGGTGCTAGCAGGGAATTCTCTGCCTGCCTTTCCCCAGTGCTCTGCAAGCTCTCCAGGACAACATAAAATCTGGGGCTCTGTGCTTTCTTTCATTCTGAACAAGTGTTACTGTTTTCTGCACAAAAGCGATTCTGCGAAGCAATGTGAACACTTGTGCTTCCCAGGCACAGAGAAGGTGCTAGCAGGGAATTCTCTGCCTGCCTTTCCCCAGTGCTCTGCAAGCTCTCCAGGACAACATAAAATCTGGGGCTCTGTGCTTTCTTTCGTTCTGAACAAGTGTTACTGTTTTCTGCACAAAAGCGATTCTGCGAAGCAATGTGAACACTTGTGCTTCCCAGGCACAGAGAAGGTGCTAGCAGGGAATTCTCTGTCTCCCTTTCCTCAGTGCTCTGCAAGCTCTCCAGGACAACATAAAATCTGGGGCTCTGTGCTTTCTTTCGTTCTGAACAAGTGTTACTGTTTTCTGCACAAAAGCGATTCTGCGAAGCAATGTGAACACTTGTGCTTCCCAGGCACAGAGAAGGTGCTAGCAGGGAATTCTCTGCCTGCCTTTCCCCAGTGCTCTGCAAGCTCTCCAGGACAACATAAAATCTGGGGCCCTGTGCTTTCTTTCGTTCTGAACAAGTGTTACTGTTTTCTGCACAAAAGCGATTCTGCCAAGCAATGTGAACACTTGTGCTTCCCAGGCACAGAGAAGGTGCTAGCAGGGAATTCTCTGCCTGCCTTTCCCCAGTGCTCTGCAAGCTCTCCAGGACAACATAAAATCTGGGGCTCTGTGCTTTCTTTCATTCTGAACAAGTGTTACTGTTTTCTGCACAAAAGCGATTCTGCGAAGCAATGTGAACACTTCTGCTTCCCAGGCACAGAGAAGGTGCTAGCAGGGAATTCTCTGCCTGCCTTTCCCCAGTGCTCTGCAAGCTCTCCAGGACAACATAAAATCTGGGGCTCTGTGCTTTCTTTCGTTCTGAACAAGTGTTACTGTTTTCTGCACAAAAGCGATTCTGCGAAGCAATGTGAACAGGCACAGAGAAGGTGCTAGCAGGGAATTCTCTGCCTGCCTTTCCCCAGTGCTCTGCAAGCTCTCCAGGACAACATAAAATCTGGGGCTCTGTGCTTTCTTTCGTTCTGAACAAGTGTTACTGTTTTCTGCACAAAAGCGATTCTGCGAAGCAATGTGAACACTTGTGCTTCCCAGGCACAGAGAAGGTGCTAGCAGGGAATTCTCTGCCTGCCTTTCCCCAGTGCTCTGCAAGCTCTCCAGGACAACATAAAATCTGGGGCTCTGTGCTTTCTTTCGTTCTGAACAAGTGTTACTGTTTTCTGCACAAAAGCGATTCTGTCAAGCAATGTGAACACTTGTGCTTCCCAGGCACAGAGAAGGTGCTAGCAGGGAATTCTCTGCCTGCCTTTCCCCAGTGCTCTGCAAGCTCTCCAGGACAACATAAAATCTGGGGCTCTGTGCTTTCTTTCGTTCTGAACAAGTGTTACTGTTTTCTGCACAAAAGCGATTCTGCGAAGCAATGTGAACAGGCACAGAGAAGGTGCTAGCAGGGAATTCTCTGCCTGCCTTTCCCCAGTGCTCTGCAAGCTCTCCAGGACAACATAAAATCTGGGGCTCTGTGCTTTCTTTCGTTCTGAACAAGTGTTACTGTTTTCTGCACAAAAGCGATTCTGCCAAGCAATGTGAACACTTGTGCTTCCCAGGCACAGAGAAGGTGCTAGCAGGGAATTCTCTGCCTGCCTTTCCCCAGTGCTCTGCAAGCTCTCCAGGACAACATAAAATCTGGGGCTCTGTGCTTTCTTTCGTTCTGAACAAGTGTTACTGTTTTCTGCACAAAAGCGATTCTGCGAAGCAATGTGAACACTTGTGCTTCCCAGGCACAGAGAAGGTGCTAGCAGGGAATTCTCTGCCTGCCTTTCCCCAGTGCTCTGCAAGCTCTCCAGGACAACATAAAATCTGGGGCTCTGTGCTTTCTTTCATTCTGAACAAGTGTTACTGTTTTCTGCACAAAAGCGATTCTGCGAAGCAATGTGAACACTTGTGCTTCCCAGGCACAGAGAAGGTGCTAGCAGGGAATTCTCTGCCTGCCTTTCCCCAGTGCTCTGCAAGCTCTCCAGGACAACATAAAATCTGGCGCTCTGTGCTTTCTTTCGTTCGGAACAAGTGTTACTGTTTTCTGCACAAAAGCGATTCTGCCAAGCAATGTGAACACTTGTGCTTCCCAGGCACAGAGAAGGTGCTAGCAGGGAATTCTCTGCCTGCCTTTCCCCAGTGCTCTGCAAGCTCTCCAGGACAACATAAAATCTGGGGCTCTGTGCTTTCTTTCGTTCTGAACAAGTGTTACTGTTTTCTGCACAAAAGCGATTCTGCGAAGCAATGTGAACACTTGTGCTTCCCAGGCACAGAGAAGGTGCTAGCAGGGAATTCTCTGCCTGCCTTTCCCCAGTGCTCTGCAAGCTCTCCAGGACAACATAAAATCTGGGGCTCTGTGCTTTCTTTCATTCTGAACAAGTGTTACTGTTTTCTGCACAAAAGCGATTCTGCGAAGCAATGTGAACACTTGTGCTTCCCAGGCACAGAGAAGGTGCTAGCAGGGAATTCTCTGCCTGCCTTTCCCCAGTGCTCTGCAAGCTCTCCAGGACAACATAAAATCTGGGGCTCTGTGCTTTCTTTCGTTCTGAACAAGTGTTACTGTTTTCTGCACAAAAGCGATTCTGCGAAGCAATGTGAACACTTGTGCTTCCCAGGCACAGAGAAGGTGCTAGCAGGGAATTCTCTGCCTGCCTTTCCCCAGTGCTCTGCAAGCTCTCCAGGACAACATAAAATGCAAGCTCTCCAGGACAACATAAAATCTGGGGCTCTGTGCTTTCTTTCGTTCTGAACAAGTGTTACTGTTTTCTGCACAAAAGCGATTCTGCGAAGCAATGTGAACAGGCACAGAGAAGGTGCTAGCAGGGAATTCTCTGCCTGCCTTTCCCCAGTGCTCTGCAAGCTCTCCAGGACAACATAAAATCTGGGGCTCTGTGCTTTCTTTCGTTCTGAACAAGTGTTACTGTTTTCTGCACAAAAGCGATTCTGCCAAGCAATGTGAACACTTGTGCTTCCCAGGCATAGAGAAGGTGCTAGCAGGGAATTCTCTGCCTGCCTTTCCCCAGTGCTCTGCAAGCTCTCCAGGACAACATAAAATCTGGGGCTCTGTGCTTTCTTTCGTTCTGAACAAGTGTTACTGTTTTCTGCACAAAAGCGATTCTGCCAAGCAATGTGAACACTTGTGCTTCCCAGGCACAGAGAAGGTGCTAGCAGGGAATTCTCTGCCTGCCTTTCCCCAGTGCTCTGCAAGCTCTCCAGGACAACATAAAATCTGGGGCTCTGTGCTTTCTTTCGTTCTGAACAAGTGTTACTGTTTTCTGCACAAAAGCGATTCTGCGAAGCAATGTGAACACTTGTGCTTCCCAGGCACAGAGAAGGTGCTAGCAGGGAATTCTCTGCCTGCCTTTCCCCAGTGCTCTGCAAGCTCTCCAGGACAACATAAAATCTGGGGCTCTGTGCTTTCTTTCCTTCTGAACAAGTGTTACTGTTTTCTGCACAAAAGCGATTCTGCGAAGCAATGTGAACACTTGTGCTTCCCAGGCACAGAGAAGGTGCTAGCAGGGAATTCTCTGCCTGCCTTTCCCCAGTGCTCTGCAAGCTCTCCAGGACAACATAAAATCTGGGGCTCTGTGCTTTCTTTCGTTCTGAACAAGTGTTACTGTTTTCTGCACAAAAGCGATTCTGCCAAGCAATGTGAACACTTGTGCTTCCCAGGCACAGAGAAGGTGCTAGCAGGGAATTCTCTGCCTGCCTTTCCCCAGTGCTCTGCAAGCTCTCCAGGACAACATAAAATCTGGGGCTCTGTGCTTTCTTTCGTTCTGAACAAGTGTTACTGTTTTCTGCACAAAAGCGATTCTGCGAAGCAATGTGAACACTTGTGCTTCCCAGGCACAGAGAAGGTGCTAGCAGGGAATTCTCTGCCTGCCTTTCCCCAGTGCTCTGCAAGCTCTCCAGGACAACATAAAATCTGGGGCTCTGTGCTTTCTTTCATTCTGAACAAGTGTTACTGTTTTCTGCACAAAAGCGATTCTGCGAAGCAATGTGAACACTTGTGCTTCCCAGGCACAGAGAAGGTGCTAGCAGGGAATTCTCTGCCTGCCTTTCCCCAGTGCTCTGCAAGCTCTCCAGGACAACATAAAATCTGGGGCTCTGTGCTTTCTTTCATTCTGAACAAGTGTTACTCTTTTCTGCACAAAAGCGATTCTGCGAAGCAATGTGAACACTTGTGCTTCCCAGGCACAGAGAAGGTGCTAGCAGGGAATTCTCTGCCTGCCTTTCCCCAGTGCTCTGCAAGCTCTCCAGGACAACATAAAATCTGGGGCTCTGTGCTTTCTTTCATTCTGAACAAGTGTTACTGTTTTCTGCACAAAAGCGATTCTGCGAAGCAATGTGAACACTTGTGCTTCCCAGGCACAGAGAAGGTGCTAGCAGGGAATTCTCTGCCTGCCTTTCCCCAGTGCTCTGCAAGCTCTCCAGGACAACATAAAATCTGGGGCTCTGTGCTTTCTTTCGTTCTGAACAAGTGTTACTGTTTTCTGCACAAAAGCGATTCTGCCAAGCAATGTGAACACTTGTGCTTCCCAGGCACAGAGAAGGTGCTAGCAGGGAATTCTCTGCCTGCCTTTCCCCAGTGCTCTGCAAGCTCTCCAGGACAACATAAAATCTGGGGCTCTGTGCTTTCTTTCGTTCTGAACAAGTGTTACTGTTTTCTGCACAAAAGCGATTCTGCGAAGCAATGTGAACAGGCACAGAGAAGGTGCTAGCAGGGAATTCTCTGCCTGCCTTTCCCCAGTGCTCTGCAAGCTCTCCAGGACAACATAAAATCTGGGGCTCTGTGCTTTCTTTCGTTCTGAACAAGTGTTACTGTTTTCTGCACAAAAGCGATTCTGCCAAGCAATGTGAACACTTGTGCTTCCCAGGCACAGAGAAGGTGCTAGCAGGGAATTCTCTGCCTGCCTTTCCCCAGTGCTCTGCAAGCTCTCCAGGACAACATAAAATCTGGGGCTCTGTGCTTTCTTTCGTTCTGAACAAGTGTTACTGTTTTCTGCACAAAAGCGATTCTGCCAAGCAATGTGAACAGACACAGAGAAGGTGCTAGCAGGGAATTCTCTGCCTGCCTTTCCCCAGTGCTCTGCAAGCTCTCCAGGACAACATAAAATCTGGGGCTCTGTGCTTTCTTTCGTTCTGAACAAGTGTTACTGTTTTCTGCACAAAAGCGATTCTGCGAAGCAATGTGAACACTTCTGCTTCCCAGGCACAGAGAAGGTGCTAGCAGGGAATTCTCTGCCTGCCTTTCCCCAGTGCTCTGCAAGCTCTCCAGGACAACATAAAATCTGGGGCTCTGTGCTTTCTTTCGTTCTGAACAAGTGTTACTGTTTTCTGCACAAAAGCGATTCTGCCAAGCAATGTGAACACTTGTGCTTCCCAGGCACAGAGAAGGTGCTAGCAGGGAATTCTCTGCCTGCCTTTCCCCAGTGCTCTGCAAGCTCTCCAGGACAACATAAAATCTGGGGCTCTGTGCTTTCTTTCGTTCTGAACAAGTGTTACTGTTTTCTGCACAAAAGCGATTCTGCGAAGCAATGTGAACAGGCACAGAGAAGGTGCTAGCAGGGAATTCTCTGCCTGCCTTTCCCCAGTGCTCTGCAAGCTCTCCAGGACAACATAAAATCTGGGGCTCTGTGCTTTCTTTCGTTCTGAACAAGTGTTACTGTTTTCTGCACAAAAGCGATTCTGCCAAGCAATGTGAACACTTGTGCTTCCCAGGCACAGAGAAGGTGCTAGCAGGGAATTCTCTGCCTGCCTTTCCCCAGTGCTCTGCAAGCTCTCCAGGACAACATAAAATCTGGGGCTCTGTGCTTTCTTTCGTTCTGAACAAGTGTTACTGTTTTCTGCACAAAAGCGATTCTGCGAAGCAATGTGAACACTTGTGCTTCCCAGGCACAGAGAAGGTGCTAGTAGGGAATTCTCTGCCTGCCTTTCCCCAGTGCTCTGCAAGCTCTCCAGGACAACATAAAATCTGGGGCCCTGTGCTTTCTTTCGTTCTGAACAAGTGTTACTGTTTTCTGCACAAAAGCGATTCTGCCAAGCAATGTGAACACTTGTGCTTCCCAGGCACAGAGAAGGTGCTAGCAGGGAATTCTCTGCCTGCCTTTCCCCAGTGCTCTGCAAGCTCTCCAGGACAACATAAAATCTGGGGCTCTGTGCTTTCTTTCGTTCTGAACAAGTGTTACTGTTTTCTGCACAAAAGCGATTCTGCGAAGCAATGTGAACAGGCACAGAGAAGGTGCTAGCAGGGAATTCTCTGCCTGCCTTTCCCCAGTGCTCTGCAAGCTCTCCAGGACAACATAAAATCTGGGGCTCTGTGCTTTCTTTCGTTCTGAACAAGTGTTACTGTTTTCTGCACAAAAGCGATTCTGCCAAGCAATGTGAACACTTGTGCTTCCCAGCACAGAGAAGGTGCTAGCAGGGAATTCTCTGCCTGCCTTTCCCCAGTGCTCTGCAAGCTCTCCAGGACAACATAAAATCTGGGGCTCTGTGCTTTCTTTCGTTCTGAACAAGTGTTACTGTTTTCTGCACAAAAGCGATTCTGCGAAGCAATGTGAACACTTGTGCTTCCCAGGCACAGAGAAGGTGCTAGCAGGGAATTCTCTGCCTGCCTTTCCCCAGTGCTCTGCAAGCTCTCCAGGACAACATAAAATCTGGGGCTCTGTGCTTTCTTTCATTCTGAACAAGTGTTACTCTTTTCTGCACAAAAGCGATTCTGCGAAGCAATGTGAACACTTGTGCTTCCCAGGCACAGAGAAGGTGCTAGCAGGGAATTCTCTGCCTGCCTTTCCCCAGTGCTCTGCAAGCTCTCCAGGACAACATAAAATCTGGGGCTCTGTGCTTTCTTTCATTCTGAACAAGTGTTACTCTTTTCTGCACAAAAGCGATTCTGCGAAGCAATGTGAACACTTGTGCTTCCCAGGCACAGAGAAGGTGCTAGCAGGGAATTCTCTGCCTGCCTTTCCCCAGTGCTCTGCAAGCTCTCCAGGACAACATAAAATCTGGGGCTCTGTGCTTTCTTTCGTTCTGAACAAGTGTTACTGTTTTCTGCACAAAAGCGATTCTGCGAAGCAATGTGAACACTTGTGCTTCCCAGGCACAGAGAAGGTGCTAGCAGGGAATTCTCTGCCTGCCTTTCCCCAGTGCTCTGCAAGCTCTCCAGGACAACATAAAATCTGGGGCTCTGTGCTTTCTTTCGTTCTGAACAAGTGTTACTGTTTTCTGCACAAAAGCGATTCTGCCAAGCAATGTGAACACTTGTGCTTCCCAGGCACAGAGAAGGTGCTAGCAGGGAATTCTCTGCCTGCCTTTCCCCAGTGCTCTGCAAGCTCTCCAGGACAACATAAAATCTGGGGCTCTGTGCTTTCTTTCGTTCTGAACAAGTGTTACTGTTTTCTGCACAAAAGCGATTCTGCGAAGCAATGTGAACAGGCACAGAGAAGGTGCTAGCAGGGAATTCTCTGCCTGCCTTTCCCCAGTGCTCTGCAAGCTCTCCAGGACAACATAAAATCTGGGGCTCTGTGCTTTCTTTCGTTCTGAACAAGTGTTACTGTTTTCTGCACAAAAGCGATTCTGCCAAGCAATGTGAACACTTGTGCTTCCCAGCACAGAGAAGGTGCTAGCAGGGAATTCTCTGCCTGCCTTTCCCCAGTGCTCTGCAAGCTCTCCAGGACAACATAAAATCTGGGGCTCTGTGCTTTCTTTCGTTCTGAACAAGTGTTACTGTTTTCTGCACAAAAGCGATTCTGCGAAGCAATGTGAACACTTGTGCTTCCCAGGCACAGAGAAGGTGCTAGCAGGGAATTCTCTGCCTGCCTTTCCCCAGTGCTCTGCAAGCTCTCCAGGACAACATAAAATCTGGGGCTCTGTGCTTTCTTTCATTCTGAACAAGTGTTACTCTTTTCTGCACAAAAGCGATTCTGCGAAGCAATGTGAACACTTGTGCTTCCCAGGCACAGAGAAGGTGCTAGCAGGGAATTCTCTGCCTGCCTTTCCCCAGTGCTCTGCAAGCTCTCCAGGACAACATAAAATCTGGGGCTCTGTGCTTTCTTTCATTCTGAACAAGTGTTACTCTTTTCTGCACAAAAGCGATTCTGCGAAGCAATGTGAACACTTGTGCTTCCCAGGCACAGAGAAGGTGCTAGCAGGGAATTCTCTGCCTGCCTTTCCCCAGTGCTCTGCAAGCTCTCCAGGACAACATAAAATCTGGGGCTCTGTGCTTTCTTTCGTTCTGAACAAGTGTTACTGTTTTCTGCACAAAAGCGATTCTGCGAAGCAATGTGAACACTTGTGCTTCCCAGGCACAGAGAAGGTGCTAGCAGGGAATTCTCTGCCTGCCTTTCCCCAGTGCTCTGCAAGCTCTCCAGGACAACATAAAATCTGGGGCTCTGTGCTTTCTTTCGTTCTGAACAAGTGTTACTGTTTTCTGCACAAAAGCGATTCTGCGAAGCAATGTGAACACTTGTGCTTCCCAGGCACAGAGAAGGTGCTAGCAGGGAATTCTCTGCCTGCCTTTCCCCAGTGCTCTGCAAGCTCTCCAGGACAACATAAAATCTGGGGCTCTGTGCTTTCTTTCATTCTGAACAAGTGTTACTGTTTTCTGCACAAAAGCGATTCTGCGAAGCAATGTGAACACTTGTGCTTCCCAGGCACAGAGAAGGTGCTAGCAGGGAATTCTCTGCCTGCCTTTCCCCAGTGCTCTGCAAGCTCTCCAGGACAACATAAAATCTGGGGCTCTGTGCTTTCTTTCATTCTGAACAAGTGTTACTGTTTTCTGCACAAAAGCAATTCTGCGAAGCAATGTGAACACTTGTGCTTCCCAGGCACAGAGAAGGTGCTAGCAGGGAATTCTCTGCCTGCCTTTCCCCAGTGCTCTGCAAGCTCTCCAGGACAACATAAAATCTGGGGCTCTGTGCTTTCTTTCGTTCTGAACAAGTGTTACTGTTTTCTGCACAAAAGCGATTCTGCGAAGCAATGTGAACACTTGTGCTTCCCAGGCACAGAGAAGGTGCTAGCAGGGAATTCTCTGCCTGCCTTTCCCCAGTGCTCTGCAAGCTCTCCAGGACAACATAAAATCTGGGGCTCTGTGCTTTCTTTCGTTCTGAACAAGTGTTACTGTTTTCTGCACAAAAGCAATTCTGCGAAGCAATGTGAACACTTGTGCTTCCCAGGCACAGAGAAGGTGCTAGCAGGGAATTCTCTGCCTGCCTTTCCCCAGTGCTCTGCAAGCTCTCCAGGACAACATAAAATCTGGGGCTCTGTGCTTTCTTTCGTTCTGAACAAGTGTTACTGTTTTCTGCACAAAAGCGATTCTGCGAAGCAATGTGAACACTTGTGCTTCCCAGGCACAGAGAAGGTGCTAGCAGGGAATTCTCTGCCTGCCTTTCCCCAGTGCTCTGCAAGCTCTCCAGGACAACATAAAATCTGGGGCTCTGTGCTTTCTTTCGTTCTGAACAAGTGTTACTGTTTTCTGCACAAAAGCGATTCTGCGAAGCAATGTGAACAGGCACAGAGAAGGTGCTAGCAGGGAATTCTCTGCCTGCCTTTCCCCAGTGCTCTGCAAGCTCTCCAGGACAACATAAAATCTGGGGCTCTGTGCTTTCTTTCGTTCTGAACAAGTGTTACTGTTTTCTGCACAAAAGCGATTCTGCGAAGCAATGTGAACACTTGTGCTTCCCAGGCACAGAGAAGGTGCTAGCAGGGAATTCTCTGCCTGCCTTTCCCCAGTGCTCTGCAAGCTCTCCAGGACAACATAAAATCTGGGGCTCTGTGCTTTCTTTCGTTCTGAACAAGTGTTACTGTTTTCTGCACAAAAGCGATTCTGCGAAGCAATGTGAACACTTGTGCTTCCCAGGCACAGAGAAGGTGCTAGCAGGGAATTCTCTGCCTGCCTTTCCCCAGTGCTCTGCAAGCTCTCCAGGACAACATAAAATCTGGGGCTCTGTGCTTTCTTTCATTCTGAACAAGTGTTACTGTTTTCTGCACAAAAGCGATTCTGCGAAGCAATGTGAACACTTGTGCTTCCCAGGCACAGAGAAGGTGCTAGCAGGGAATTCTCTGCCTGCCTTTCCCCAGTGCTCTGCAAGCTCTCCAGGACAACATAAAATCTGGGGCTCTGTGCTTTCTTTCGTTCTGAACAAGTGTTACTGTTTTCTGCACAAAAGCGATTCTGCGAAGCAATGTGAACACTTGTGCTTCCCAGGCACAGAGAAGGTGCTAGCAGGGAATTCTCTGCCTGCCTTTCCCCAGTGCTCTGCAAGCTCTCCAGGACAACATAAAATCTGGGGCTCTGTGCTTTCTTTCATTCTGAACAAGTGTTACTGTTTTCTGCACAAAAGCGATTCTGCGAAGCAATGTGAACACTTGTGCTTCCCAGGCACAGAGAAGGTGCTAGCAGGGAATTCTCTGCCTGCCTTTCCCCAGTGCTCTGCAAGCTCTCCAGGACAACATAAAATCTGGGGCTCTGTGCTTTCTTTCATTCTGAACAAGTGTTACTGTTTTCTGCACAAAAGCAATTCTGCGAAGCAATGTGAACACTTGTGCTTCCCAGGCACAGAGAAGGTGCTAGCAGGGAATTCTCTGCCTGCCTTTCCCCAGTGCTCTGCAAGCTCTCCAGGACAACATAAAATCTGGGGCTCTGTGCTTTCTTTCGTTCTGAACAAGTGTTACTGTTTTCTGCACAAAAGCGATTCTGCGAAGCAATGTGAACACTTGTGCTTCCCAGGCACAGAGAAGGTGCTAGCAGGGAATTCTCTGCCTGCCTTTCCCCAGTGCTCTGCAAGCTCTCCAGGACAACATAAAATCTGGGGCTCTGTGCTTTCTTTCGTTCTGAACAAGTGTTACTGTTTTCTGCACAAAAGCGATTCTGCGAAGCAATGTGAACAGGCACAGAGAAGGTGCTAGCAGGGAATTCTCTGCCTGCCTTTCCCCAGTGCTCTGCAAGCTCTCCAGGACAACATAAAATCTGGGGCTCTGTGCTTTCTTTCGTTCTGAACAAGTGTTACTGTTTTCTGCACAAAAGCGATTCTGCGAAGCAATGTGAACACTTGTGCTTCCCAGGCACAGAGAAGGTGCTAGCAGGGAATTCTCTGCCTGCCTTTCCCCAGTGCTCTGCAAGCTCTCCAGGACAACATAAAATCTGGGGCTCTGTGCTTTCTTTCGTTCTGAACAAGTGTTACTGTTTTCTGCACAAAAGCGATTCTGCGAAGCAATGTGAACACTTCTGCTTCCCAGGCACAGAGAAGGTGCTAGCAGGGAATTCTCTGCCTGCCTTTCCCCAGTGCTCTGCAAGCTCTCCAGGACAACATAAAATCTGGGGCTCTGTGCTTTCTTTCATTCTGAACAAGTGTTACTGTTTTCTGCACAAAAGCGATTCTGCGAAGCAATGTGAACACTTGTGCTTCGCAGGCACAGAGAAGGTGCTAGCAGGGAATTCTCTGCATGCCTTTCCCCAGTGCTCTGCAAGCTCTCCAGGACAACATAAAATCTGGGGCTCTGTGCTTTCTTTCGTTCTGAACAAGTGTTACTGTTTTCTGCACAAAAACGATTCTGCCAAGCAATGTGAACACTTGTGCTTCCCAGGCACAGAGAAGGTGCTAGCAGGGAATTCTCTGCCTGCCTTTCCCCAGTGCTCTGCAAGCTCTCCAGGACAACATAAAATCTGGGGCTCTGTGCTTTCTTTCGTTCTGAACAAGTGTTACTGTTTTCTGCACAAAAGCGATTCTGCGAAGCAATGTGAACAGGCACAGAGAAGGTGCTAGCAGGGAATTCTCTGCCTGCCTTTCCCCAGTGCTCTGCAAGCTCTCCAGGACAACATAAAATCTGGGGCTCTGTGCTTTCTTTCGTTCTGAACAAGTGTTACTGTTTTCTGCACAAAAGCGATTCTGCCAAGCAATGTGAACACTTGTGCTTCCCAGGCACAGAGAAGGTGCTAGCAGGGAATTCTCTGCCTGCCTTTCCCCAGTGCTCTGCAAGCTCTCCAGGACAACATAAAATCTGGGGCTCTGTGCTTTCTTTCGTTCTGAACAAGTGTTACTGTTTTCTGCACAAAAGCGATTCTGCCAAGCAATGTGAACAGGCACAGAGAAGGTGCTAGCAGGGAATTCTCTGCCTGCCTTTCCCCAGTGCTCTGCAAGCTCTCCAGGACAACATAAAATCTGGGGCTCTGTGCTTTCTTTCGTTCTGAACAAGTGTTACTGTTTTCTGCACAAAAGCGATTCTGCGAAGCAATGTGAACACTTGTGCTTCCCAGGCACAGAGAAGGTGCTAGCAGGGAATTCTCTGCCTGCCTTTCCCCAGTGCTCTGCAAGCTCTCCAGGACAACATAAAATCTGGGGCTCTGTGCTTTCTTTCATTCTGAACAAGTGTTACTGTTTTCTGCACAAAAGCGATTCTGCGAAGCAATGTGAACACTTGTGCTTCCCAGGCACAGAGAAGGTGCTAGCAGGGAATTCTCTGCCTGCCTTTCCCCAGTGCTCTGCAAGCTCTCCAGGACAACATAAAATCTGGGGCTCTGTGCTTTCTTTCGTTCTGAACAAGTGTTACTGTTTTCTGCACAAAAGCGATTCTGCGAAGCAATGTGAACAGGCACAGAGAAGGTGCTAGCAGGGAATTCTCTGCCTGCCTTTCCCCAGTGCTCTGCAAGCTCTCCAGGACAACATAAAATCTGGGGCTCTGTGCTTTCTTTCGTTCTGAACAAGTGTTACTGTTTTCTGCACAAAAGCGATTCTGCGAAGCAATGTGAACACTTGTGCTTCCCAGGCACAGAGAAGGTGCTAGCAGGGAATTCTCTGCCTGCCTTTCCCCAGTGCTCTGCAAGCTCTCCAGGACAACATAAAATCTGGGGCTCTGTGCTTTCTTTCGTTCGGAACAAGTGTTACTGTTTTCTGCACAAAAGCGATTCTGCGAAGCAATGTGAACACTTGTGCTTCCCAGGCACAGAGAAGGTGCTAGCAGGGAATTCTCTGCCTGCCTTTCCCCAGTGCTCTGCAAGCTCTCCAGGACAACATAAAATCTGGGGCTCTGTGCTTTCTTTCGTTCTGAACAAGTGTTACTGTTTTCTGCACAAAAGCGATTCTGCCAAGCAATGTGAACACTTGTGCTTCCCAGGCACAGAGAAGGTGCTAGCAGGGAATTCTCTGCCTGCCTTTCCCCAGTGCTCTGCAAGCTCTCCAGGACAACATAAAATCTGGGGCTCTGTGCTTTCTTTCGTTCTGAACAACTGTTACTGTTTTCTGCACAAAAGCGATTCTGCGAAGCAATGTGAACACTTGTGCTTCCCAGGCACAGAGAAGGTGCTAGCAGGGAATTCTCTGCCTGCCTTTCCCCAGTGCTCTGCAAGCTCTCCAGGACAACATAAAATCTGGGGCTCTGTGCTTTCTTTCGTTCTGAACAAGTGTTACTGTTTTCTGCACAAAAGCGATTCTGCGAAGCAATGTGAACACTTCTGCTTCCCAGGCACAGAGAAGGTGCTAGCAGGGAATTCTCTGCCTGCCTTTCCCCAGTGCTCTGCAAGCTCTCCAGGACAACATAAAATCTGGGGCTCTGTGCTTTCTTTCGTTCTGAACAAGTGTTACTGTTTTCTGCACAAAAGCGATTCTGCGAAGCAATGTGAACACTTGTGCTTCCCAGGCACAGAGAAGGTGCTAGCAGGGAATTCTCTGCCTGCCTTTCCCCAGTGCTCTGCAAGCTCTCCAGGACAACATAAAATCTGGGGCTCTGTGCTTTCTTTCGTTCTGAACAAGTGTTACTGTTTTCTGCACAAAAGCGATTCTGCCAAGCAATGTGAACACTTGTGCTTCCCAGGCACAGAGAAGGTGCTAGCAGGGAATTCTCTGCCTGCCTTTCCCCAGTGCTCTGCAAGCTCTCCAGGACAACATAAAATCTGGGGCTCTGTGCTTTCTTTCGTTCTGAACAAGTGTTACTGTTTTCTGCACAAAAGCGATTCTGCGAAGCAATGTGAACAGGCACAGAGAAGGTGCTAGCAGGGAATTCTCTGCCTGCCTTTCCCCAGTGCTCTGCAAGCTCTCCAGGACAACATAAAATCTGGGGCTCTGTGCTTTCTTTCGTTCTGAACAAGTGTTACTGTTTTCTGCACAAAAGCGATTCTGCGAAGCAATGTGAACACTTGTGCTTCCCAGGCACAGAGAAGGTGCTAGCAGGGAATTCTCTGCCTGCCTTTCCCCAGTGCTCTGCAAGCTCTCCAGGACAACATAAAATCTGGGGCTCTGTGCTTTCTTTCGTTCTGAACAAGTGTTACTGTTTTCTGCACAAAAGCGATTCTGCGAAGCAATGTGAACACTTGTGCTTCCCAGGCACAGAGAAGGTGCTAGCAGGGAATTCTCTGCCTGCCTTTCCCCAGTGCTCTGCAAGCTCTCCAGGACAACATAAAATCTGGGGCTCTGTGCTTTCTTTCGTTCTGAACAAGTGTTACTGTTTTCTGCACAAAAGCGATTCTGCGAAGCAATGTGAACACTTGTGCTTCCCAGGCACAGAGAAGGTGCTAGCAGGGAATTCTCTGCCTGCCTTTCCCCAGTGCTCTGCAAGCTCTCCAGGACAACATAAAATCTGGGGCTCTGTGCTTTCTTTCATTCTGAACAAGTGTTACTGTTTTCTGCACAAAAGCGATTCTGCGAAGCAATGTGAACACTTGTGCTTCCCAGGCACAGAGAAGGTGCTAGCAGGGAATTCTCTGCCTGCCTTTCCCCAGTGCTCTGCAAGCTCTCCAGGACAACATAAAATCTGGGGCTCTGTGCTTTCTTTCATTCTGAACAAGTGTTACTGTTTTCTGCACAAAAGCAATTCTGCGAAGCAATGTGAACACTTGTGCTTCCCAGGCACAGAGAAGGTGCTAGCAGGGAATTCTCTGCCTGCCTTTCCCCAGTGCTCTGCAAGCTCTCCAGGACAACATAAAATCTGGGGCTCTGTGCTTTCTTTCGTTCTGAACAAGTGTTACTGTTTTCTGCACAAAAGCGATTCTGCGAAGCAATGTGAACACTTGTGCTTCCCAGGCACAGAGAAGGTGCTAGCAGGGAATTCTCTGCCTGCCTTTCCCCAGTGCTCTGCAAGCTCTCCAGGACAACATAAAATCTGGGGCTCTGTGCTTTCTTTCGTTCTGAACAAGTGTTACTGTTTTCTGCACAAAAGCAATTCTGCGAAGCAATGTGAACACTTGTGCTTCCCAGGCACAGAGAAGGTGCTAGCAGGGAATTCTCTGCCTGCCTTTCCCCAGTGCTCTGCAAGCTCTCCAGGACAACATAAAATCTGGGGCTCTGTGCTTTCTTTCGTTCGGAACAAGTGTTACTGTTTTCTGCACAAAAGCGATTCTGCCAAGCAATGTGAACACTTGTGCTTCCCAGGCACAGAGAAGGTGCTAGCAGGGAATTCTCTGCCTGCCTTTCCCCAGTGCTCTGCAAGCTCTCCAGGACAACATAAAATCTGGGGCTCTGTGCTTTCTTTCGTTCTGAACAAGTGTTACTGTTTTCTGCACAAAAGCGATTCTGCGAAGCAATGTGAACAGGCACAGAGAAGGTGCTAGCAGGGAATTCTCTGCCTGCCTTTCCCCAGTGCTCTGCAAGCTCTCCAGGACAACATAAAATCTGGGGCTCTGTGCTTTCTTTCGTTCTGAACAAGTGTTACTGTTTTCTGCACAAAAGCGATTCTGCGAAGCAATGTGAACACTTGTGCTTCCCAGGCACAGAGAAGGTGCTAGCAGGGAATTCTCTGCCTGCCTTTCCCCAGTGCTCTGCAAGCTCTCCAGGACAACATAAAATCTGGGGCTCTGTGCTTTCTTTCGTTCTGAACAAGTGTTACTGTTTTCTGCACAAAAGCGATTCTGCGAAGCAATGTGAACACTTCTGCTTCCCAGGCACAGAGAAGGTGCTAGCAGGGAATTCTCTGCCTGCCTTTCCCCAGTGCTCTGCAAGCTCTCCAGGACAACATAAAATCTGGGGCTCTGTGCTTTCTTTCATTCTGAACAAGTGTTACTGTTTTCTGCACAAAAGCGATTCTGCGAAGCAATGTGAACACTTGTGCTTCGCAGGCACAGAGAAGGTGCTAGCAGGGAATTCTCTGCATGCCTTTCCCCAGTGCTCTGCAAGCTCTCCAGGACAACATAAAATCTGGGGCTCTGTGCTTTCTTTCGTTCTGAACAAGTGTTACTGTTTTCTGCACAAAAGCGATTCTGCCAAGCAATGTGAACACTTGTGCTTCCCAGGCACAGAGAAGGTGCTAGCAGGGAATTCTCTGCCTGCCTTTCCCCAGTGCTCTGCAAGCTCTCCAGGACAACATAAAATCTGGGGCTCTGTGCTTTCTTTCGTTCTGAACAAGTGTTACTGTTTTCTGCACAAAAGCGATTCTGCGAAGCAATGTGAACAGGCACAGAGAAGGTGCTAGCAGGGAATTCTCTGCCTGCCTTTCCCCAGTGCTCTGCAAGCTCTCCAGGACAACATAAAATCTGGGGCTCTGTGCTTTCTTTCGTTCTGAACAAGTGTTACTGTTTTCTGCACAAAAGCGATTCTGCGAAGCAATGTGAACACTTGTGCTTCCCAGGCACAGAGAAGGTGCTAGCAGGGAATTCTCTGCCTGCCTTTCCCCAGTGCTCTGCAAGCTCTCCAGGACAACATAAAATCTGGGGCTCTGTGCTTTCTTTCGTTCTGAACAAGTGTTACTGTTTTCTGCACAAAAGCGATTCTGCGAAGCAATGTGAACAGGCACAGAGAAGGTGCTAGCAGGGAATTCTCTGCCTGCCTTTCCCCAGTGCTCTGCAAGCTCTCCAGGACAACATAAAATCTGGGGCTCTGTGCTTTCTTTCGTTCTGAACAAGTGTTACTGTTTTCTGCACAAAAGCGATTCTGCGAAGCAATGTGAACACTTGTGCTTCCCAGGCACAGAGAAGGTGCTAGCAGGGAATTCTCTGCCTGCCTTTCCCCAGTGCTCTGCAAGCTCTCCAGGACAACATAAAATCTGGGGCTCTGTGCTTTCTTTCATTCTGAACAAGTGTTACTGTTTTCTGCACAAAAGCGATTCTGCGAAGCAATGTGAACACTTGTGCTTCCCAGGCACAGAGAAGGTGCTAGCAGGGAATTCTCTGCCTGCCTTTCCCCAGTGCTCTGCAAGCTCTCCAGGACAACATAAAATCTGGGGCTCTGTGCTTTCTTTCGTTCGGAACAAGTGTTACTGTTTTCTGCACAAAAGCGATTCTGCCAAGCAATGTGAACACTTGTGCTTCCCAGGCACAGAGAAGGTGCTAGCAGGGAATTCTCTGCCTGCCTTTCCCCAGTGCTCTGCAAGCTCTCCAGGACAACATAAAATCTGGGGCTCTGTGCTTTCTTTCGTTCTGAACAAGTGTTACTGTTTTCTGCACAAAAGCGATTCTGCGAAGCAATGTGAACAGGCACAGAGAAGGTGCTAGCAGGGAATTCTCTGCCTGCCTTTCCCCAGTGCTCTGCAAGCTCTCCAGGACAACATAAAATCTGGGGCTCTGTGCTTTCTTTCGTTCTGAACAAGTGTTACTGTTTTCTGCACAAAAGCGATTCTGCGAAGCAATGTGAACACTTGTGCTTCCCAGGCACAGAGAAGGTGCTAGCAGGGAATTCTCTGCCTGCCTTTCCCCAGTGCTCTGCAAGCTCTCCAGGACAACATAAAATCTGGGGCTCTGTGCTTTCTTTCGTTCTGAACAAGTGTTACTGTTTTCTGCACAAAAGCGATTCTGCGAAGCAATGTGAACACTTCTGCTTCCCAGGCACAGAGAAGGTGCTAGCAGGGAATTCTCTGCCTGCCTTTCCCCAGTGCTCTGCAAGCTCTCCAGGACAACATAAAATCTGGGGCTCTGTGCTTTCTTTCATTCTGAACAAGTGTTACTGTTTTCTGCACAAAAGCGATTCTGCGAAGCAATGTGAACACTTGTGCTTCGCAGGCACAGAGAAGGTGCTAGCAGGGAATTCTCTGCATGCCTTTCCCCAGTGCTCTGCAAGCTCTCCAGGACAACATAAAATCTGGGGCTCTGTGCTTTCTTTCGTTCTGAACAAGTGTTACTGTTTTCTGCACAAAAGCGATTCTGCCAAGCAATGTGAACACTTGTGCTTCCCAGGCACAGAGAAGGTGCTAGCAGGGAATTCTCTGCCTGCCTTTCCCCAGTGCTCTGCAAGCTCTCCAGGACAACATAAAATCTGGGGCTCTGTGCTTTCTTTCGTTCTGAACAAGTGTTACTGTTTTCTGCACAAAAGCGATTCTGCGAAGCAATGTGAACAGGCACAGAGAAGGTGCTAGCAGGGAATTCTCTGCCTGCCTTTCCCCAGTGCTCTGCAAGCTCTCCAGGACAACATAAAATCTGGGGCTCTGTGCTTTCTTTCGTTCTGAACAAGTGTTACTGTTTTCTGCACAAAAGCGATTCTGCGAAGCAATGTGAACACTTGTGCTTCCCAGGCACAGAGAAGGTGCTAGCAGGGAATTCTCTGCCTGCCTTTCCCCAGTGCTCTGCAAGCTCTCCAGGACAACATAAAATCTGGGGCTCTGTGCTTTCTTTCGTTCTGAACAAGTGTTACTGTTTTCTGCACAAAAGCGATTCTGCGAAGCAATGTGAACAGGCACAGAGAAGGTGCTAGCAGGGAATTCTCTGCCTGCCTTTCCCCAGTGCTCTGCAAGCTCTCCAGGACAACATAAAATCTGGGGCTCTGTGCTTTCTTTCGTTCTGAACAAGTGTTACTGTTTTCTGCACAAAAGCGATTCTGCGAAGCAATGTGAACACTTGTGCTTCCCAGGCACAGAGAAGGTGCTAGCAGGGAATTCTCTGCCTGCCTTTCCCCAGTGCTCTGCAAGCTCTCCAGGACAACATAAAATCTGGGGCTCTGTGCTTTCTTTCATTCTGAACAAGTGTTACTGTTTTCTGCACAAAAGCGATTCTGCGAAGCAATGTGAACACTTGTGCTTCCCAGGCACAGAGAAGGTGCTAGCAGGGAATTCTCTGCCTGCCTTTCCCCAGTGCTCTGCAAGCTCTCCAGGACAACATAAAATCTGGGGCTCTGTGCTTTCTTTCGTTCTGAACAAGTGTTACTGTTTTCTGCACAAAAGCGATTCTGCGAAGCAATGTGAACAGGCACAGAGAAGGTGCTAGCAGGGAATTCTCTGCCTGCCTTTCCCCAGTGCTCTGCAAGCTCTCCAGGACAACATAAAATCTGGGGCTCTGTGCTTTCTTTCGTTCTGAACAAGTGTTACTGTTTTCTGCACAAAAGCGATTCTGCGAAGCAATGTGAACACTTGTGCTTCCCAGGCACAGAGAAGGTGCTAGCAGGGAATTCTCTGCCTGCCTTTCCCCAGTGCTCTGCAAGCTCTCCAGGACAACATAAAATCTGGGGCTCTGTGCTTTCTTTCGTTCTGAACAAGTGTTACTGTTTTCTGCACAAAAGCGATTCTGCGAAGCAATGTGAACACTTGTGCTTCCCAGGCACAGAGAAGGTGCTAGCAGGGAATTCTCTGCCTGCCTTTCCCCAGTGCTCTGCAAGCTCTCCAGGACAACATAAAATCTGGGGCTCTGTGCTTTCTTTCGTTCTGAACAAGTGTTACTGTTTTCTGCACAAAAGCGATTCTGCGAAGCAATGTGAACACTTGTGCTTCCCAGGCACAGAGAAGGTGCTAGCAGGGAATTCTCTGCCTGCCTTTCCCCAGTGCTCTGCAAGCTCTCCAGGACAACATAAAATCTGGGGCTCTGTGCTTTCTTTCGTTCTGAACAAGTGTTACTGTTTTCTGCACAAAAGCGATTCTGCGAAGCAATGTGAACACTTGTGCTTCCCAGGCACAGAGAAGGTGCTAGCAGGGAATTCTCTGCCTGCCTTTCCCCAGTGCTCTGCAAGCTCTCCAGGACAACATAAAATCTGGGGCTCTGTGCTTTCTTTCGTTCTGAACAAGTGTTACTGTTTTCTGCACAAAAGCGATTCTGCGAAGCAATGTGAACACTTGTGCTTCCCAGGCACAGAGAAGGTGCTAGCAGGGAATTCTCTGCCTGCCTTTCCCCAGTGCTCTGCAAGCTCTCCAGGACAACATAAAATCTGGGGCTCTGTGCTTTCTTTCGTTCTGAACAAGTGTTACTGTTTTCTGCACAAAAGCGATTCTGCGAAGCAATGTGAACACTTGTGCTTCCCAGGCACAGAGAAGGTGCTAGCAGGGAATTCTCTGCCTGCCTTTCCCCAGTGCTCTGCAAGCTCTCCAGGACAACATAAAATCTGGGGCCCTGTGCTTTCTTTCGTTCTGAACAAGTGTTACTGTTTTCTGCACAAAAGCGATTCTGCCAAGCAATGTGAACACTTGTGCTTCCCAGGCACAGAGAAGGTGCTAGCAGGGAATTCTCTGCCTGCCTTTCCCCAGTGCTCTGCAAGCTCTCCAGGACAACATAAAATCTGGGGCTCTGTGCTTTCTTTCGTTCTGAACAAGTGTTACTGTTTTCTGCACAAAAGCGATTCTGCGAAGCAATGTGAACAGGCACAGAGAAGGTGCTAGCAGGGAATTCTCTGCCTGCCTTTCCCCAGTGCTCTGCAAGCTCTCCAGGACAACATAAAATCTGGGGCTCTGTGCTTTCTTTCGTTCTGAACAAGTGTTACTGTTTTCTGCACAAAAGCGATTCTGCCAAGCAATGTGAACACTTGTGCTTCCCAGGCACAGAGAAGGTGCTAGCAGGGAATTCTCTGCCTGCCTTTCCCCAGTGCTCTGCAAGCTCTCCAGGACAACATAAAATCTGGGGCTCTGTGCTTTCTTTCGTTCTGAACAAGTGTTACTGTTTTCTGCACAAAAGCGATTCTGCGAAGCAATGTGAACACTTGTGCTTCCCAGGCACAGAGAAGGTGCTAGCAGGGAATTCTCTGCCTGCCTTTCCCCAGTGCTCTGCAAGCTCTCCAGGACAACATAAAATCTGGGGCTCTGTGCTTTCTTTCATTCTGAACAAGTGTTACTCTTTTCTGCACAAAAGCGATTCTGCGAAGCAATGTGAACACTTGTGCTTCCCAGGCACAGAGAAGGTGCTAGCAGGGAATTCTCTGCCTGCCTTTCCCCAGTGCTCTGCAAGCTCTCCAGGACAACATAAAATCTGGGGCTCTGTGCTTTCTTTCATTCTGAACAAGTGTTACTGTTTTCTGCACAAAAGCGATTCTGCGAAGCAATGTGAACACTTGTGCTTCCCAGGCACAGAGAAGGTGCTAGCAGGGAATTCTCTGCCTGCCTTTCCCCAGTGCTCTGCAAGCTCTCCAGGACAACATAAAATCTGGGGCTCTGTGCTTTCTTTCGTTCTGAACAAGTGTTACTGTTTTCTGCACAAAAGCGATTCTGCGAAGCAATGTGAACACTTGTGCTTCCCAGGCACAGAGAAGGTGCTAGCAGGGAATTCTCTGCCTGCCTTTCCCCAGTGCTCTGCAAGCTCTCCAGGACAACATAAAATCTGGGGCTCTGTGCTTTCTTTCGTTCTGAACAAGTGTTACTGTTTTCTGCACAAAAGCGATTCTGCCAAGCAATGTGAACACTTGTGCTTCCCAGGCACAGAGAAGGTGCTAGCAGGGAATTCTCTGCCTGCCTTTCCCCAGTGCTCTGCAAGCTCTCCAGGACAACATAAAATCTGGGGCTCTGTGCTTTCTTTCATTCTGAACAAGTGTTACTGTTTTCTGCACAAAAGCGATTCTGCGAAGCAATGTGAACACTTGTGCTTCCCAGGCACAGAGAAGGTGCTAGCAGGGAATTCTCTGCCTGCCTTTCCCCAGTGCTCTGCAAGCTCTCCAGGACAACATAAAATCTGGGGCTCTGTGCTTTCTTTCATTCTGAACAAGTGTTACTGTTTTCTGCACAAAAGCGATTCTGCGAAGCAATGTGAACACTTGTGCTTCCCAGGCACAGAGAAGGTGCTAGCAGGGAATTCTCTGCCTGCCTTTCCCCAGTGCTCTGCAAGCTCTCCAGGACAACATAAAATCTGGGGCTCTGTGCTTTCTTTCGTTCTGAACAAGTGTTACTGTTTTCTGCACAAAAGCGATTCTGCGAAGCAATGTGAACAGGCACAGAGAAGGTGCTAGCAGGGAATTCTCTGCCTGCCTTTCCCCAGTGCTCTGCAAGCTCTCCAGGACAACATAAAATCTGGGGCTCTGTGCTTTCTTTCGTTCTGAACAAGTGTTACTGTTTTCTGCACAAAAGCGAATCTGCGAAGCAATGTGAACAGGCACAGAGAAGGTGCTAGCAGGGAATTCTCTGCCTGCCTTTCCCCAGTGCTCTGCAAGCTCTCCAGGACAACATAAAATCTGGGGCTCTGTGCTTTCTTTCGTTCTGAACAAGTGTTACTGTTTTCTGCACAAAAGCGATTCTGCGAAGCAATGTGAACACTTCTGCTTCCCAGGCACAGAGAAGGTGCTAGCAGGGAATTCTCTGCCTGCCTTTCCCCAGTGCTCTGCAAGCTCTCCAGGACAACATAAAATCTGGGGCTCTGTGCTTTCTTTCGTTCTGAACAAGTGTTACTGTTTTCTGCACAAAAGCAATTCTGCGAAGCAATGTGAACACTTGTGCTTCCCAGGCACAGAGAAGGTGCTAGCAGGGAATTCTCTGCCTGCCTTTCCCCAGTGCTCTGCAAGCTCTCCAGGACAACATAAAATCTGGGGCTCTGTGCTTTCTTTCGTTCGGAACAAGTGTTACTGTTTTCTGCACAAAAGCGATTCTGCCAAGCAATGTGAACACTTGTGCTTCCCAGGCACAGAGAAGGTGCTAGCAGGGAATTCTCTGCCTGCCTTTCCCCAGTGCTCTGCAAGCTCTCCAGGACAACATAAAATCTGGGGCTCTGTGCTTTCTTTCGTTCTGAACAAGTGTTACTGTTTTCTGCACAAAAGCGATTCTGCGAGCAATGTGAACAGGCACAGAGAAGGTGCTAGCAGGGAATTCTCTGCCTGCCTTTCCCCAGTGCTCTGCAAGCTCTCCAGGACAACATAAAATCTGGGGCTCTGTGCTTTCTTTCGTTCTGAACAAGTGTTACTGTTTTCTGCACAAAAGCGATTCTGCCAAGCAATGTGAACACTTGTGCTTCCCAGGCACAGAGAAGGTGCTAGCAGGGAATTCTCTGCCTGCCTTTCCCCAGTGCTCTGCAAGCTCTCCAGGACAACATAAAATCTGGGGCTCTGTGCTTTCTTTCGTTCTGAACAAGTGTTACTGTTTTCTGCACAAAAGCGATTCTGCGAAGCAATGTGAACATTTCTGCTTCACAGGCACAGAGAAGGTGCTAGCAGGGAATTCTCTGCCTGCCTTTCCCCAGTGCTCTGCAAGCTCTCCAGGACAACATAAAATCTGGGGCTCTGTGCTTTCTTTCGTTCTGAACAAGTGTTACTGTTTTCTGCACAAAAGCGATTCTGCGAAGCAATGTGAACACTTGTGCTTCCCAGGCACAGAGAAGGTGCTAGCAGGGAATTCTCTGCATGCCTTTCCCCAGTGCTCTGCAAGCTCTCCAGGACAACATAAAATCTGGGGCTCTGTGCTTTCTTTCGTTCTGAACAAGTGTTACTGTTTTCTGCACAAAAGCGATTCTGCGAAGCAATGTGAACACTTGTGCTTCCCAGGCACAGAGAAGGTGCTAGCAGGGAATTCTCTGCCTGCCTTTCCCCAGTGCTCTGCAAGCTCTCCAGGACAACATAAAATCTGGGGCTCTGTGCTTTCTTTCGTTCTGAACAAGTGTTACTGTTTTCTGCACAAAAGCGATTCTGCGAAGCAATGTGAACAGGCACAGAGAAGGTGCTAGCAGGGAATTCTCTGCCTGCCTTTCCCCAGTGCTCTGCAAGCTCTCCAGGACAACATAAAATCTGGGGCTCTGTGCTTTCTTTCGTTCTGAACAAGTGTTACTGTTTTCTGCACAAAAGCGATTCTGCCAAGCAATGTGAACACTTGTGCTTCCCAGGCATAGAGAAGGTGCTAGCAGGGAATTCTCTGCCTGCCTTTCCCCAGTGCTCTGCAAGCTCTCCAGGACAACATAAAATCTGGGGCTCTGTGCTTTCTTTCGTTCTGAACAAGTGTTACTGTTTTCTGCACAAAAGCGATTCTGCCAAGCAATGTGAACACTTGTGCTTCCCAGGCACAGAGAAGGTGCTAGCAGGGAATTCTCTGCCTGCCTTTCCCCAGTGCTCTGCAAGCTCTCCAGGACAACATAAAATCTGGGGCTCTGTGCTTTCTTTCGTTCTGAACAAGTGTTACTGTTTTCTGCACAAAAGCGATTCTGCGAAGCAATGTGAACACTTGTGCTTCCCAGGCACAGAGAAGGTGCTAGCAGGGAATTCTCTGCCTGCCTTTCCCCAGTGCTCTGCAAGCTCTCCAGGACAACATAAAATCTGGGGCTCTGTGCTTTCTTTCCTTCTGAACAAGTGTTACTGTTTTCTGCACAAAAGCGATTCTGCGAAGCAATGTGAACACTTGTGCTTCCCAGGCACAGAGAAGGTGCTAGCAGGGAATTCTCTGCCTGCCTTTCCCCAGTGCTCTGCAAGCTCTCCAGGACAACATAAAATCTGGGGCTCTGTGCTTTCTTTCGTTCTGAACAAGTGTTACTGTTTTCTGCACAAAAGCGATTCTGCCAAGCAATGTGAACACTTGTGCTTCCCAGGCACAGAGAAGGTGCTAGCAGGGAATTCTCTGCCTGCCTTTCCCCAGTGCTCTGCAAGCTCTCCAGGACAACATAAAATCTGGGGCTCTGTGCTTTCTTTCGTTCTGAACAAGTGTTACTGTTTTCTGCACAAAAGCGATTCTGCGAAGCAATGTGAACACTTGTGCTTCCCAGGCACAGAGAAGGTGCTAGCAGGGAATTCTCTGCCTGCCTTTCCCCAGTGCTCTGCAAGCTCTCCAGGACAACATAAAATCTGGGGCTCTGTGCTTTCTTTCATTCTGAACAAGTGTTACTGTTTTCTGCACAAAAGCGATTCTGCGAAGCAATGTGAACACTTGTGCTTCCCAGGCACAGAGAAGGTGCTAGCAGGGAATTCTCTGCCTGCCTTTCCCCAGTGCTCTGCAAGCTCTCCAGGACAACATAAAATCTGGGGCTCTGTGCTTTCTTTCATTCTGAACAAGTGTTACTCTTTTCTGCACAAAAGCGATTCTGCGAAGCAATGTGAACACTTGTGCTTCCCAGGCACAGAGAAGGTGCTAGCAGGGAATTCTCTGCCTGCCTTTCCCCAGTGCTCTGCAAGCTCTCCAGGACAACATAAAATCTGGGGCTCTGTGCTTTCTTTCATTCTGAACAAGTGTTACTGTTTTCTGCACAAAAGCGATTCTGCGAAGCAATGTGAACACTTGTGCTTCCCAGGCACAGAGAAGGTGCTAGCAGGGAATTCTCTGCCTGCCTTTCCCCAGTGCTCTGCAAGCTCTCCAGGACAACATAAAATCTGGGGCTCTGTGCTTTCTTTCGTTCTGAACAAGTGTTACTGTTTTCTGCACAAAAGCGATTCTGCCAAGCAATGTGAACACTTGTGCTTCCCAGGCACAGAGAAGGTGCTAGCAGGGAATTCTCTGCCTGCCTTTCCCCAGTGCTCTGCAAGCTCTCCAGGACAACATAAAATCTGGGGCTCTGTGCTTTCTTTCGTTCTGAACAAGTGTTACTGTTTTCTGCACAAAAGCGATTCTGCGAAGCAATGTGAACAGGCACAGAGAAGGTGCTAGCAGGGAATTCTCTGCCTGCCTTTCCCCAGTGCTCTGCAAGCTCTCCAGGACAACATAAAATCTGGGGCTCTGTGCTTTCTTTCGTTCTGAACAAGTGTTACTGTTTTCTGCACAAAAGCGATTCTGCCAAGCAATGTGAACACTTGTGCTTCCCAGGCACAGAGAAGGTGCTAGCAGGGAATTCTCTGCCTGCCTTTCCCCAGTGCTCTGCAAGCTCTCCAGGACAACATAAAATCTGGGGCTCTGTGCTTTCTTTCGTTCTGAACAAGTGTTACTGTTTTCTGCACAAAAGCGATTCTGCGAAGCAATGTGAACAGGCACAGAGAAGGTGCTAGCAGGGAATTCTCTGCCTGCCTTTCCCCAGTGCTCTGCAAGCTCTCCAGGACAACATAAAATCTGGGGCTCTGTGCTTTCTTTCGTTCTGAACAAGTGTTACTGTTTTCTGCACAAAAGCGATTCTGCCAAGCAATGTGAACACTTGTGCTTCCCAGGCACAGAGAAGGTGCTAGCAGGGAATTCTCTGCCTGCCTTTCCCCAGTGCTCTGCAAGCTCTCCAGGACAACATAAAATCTGGGGCTCTGTGCTTTCTTTCGTTCTGAACAAGTGTTACTGTTTTCTGCACAAAAGCGATTCTGCGAAGCAATGTGAACACTTGTGCTTCCCAGGCACAGAGAAGGTGCTAGCAGGGAATTCTCTGCCTGCCTTTCCCCAGTGCTCTGCAAGCTCTCCAGGACAACATAAAATCTGGGGCTCTGTGCTTTCTTTCATTCTGAACAAGTGTTACTGTTTTCTGCACAAAAGCGATTCTGCGAAGCAATGTGAACACTTGTGCTTCCCAGGCACAGAGAAGGTGCTAGCAGGGAATTCTCTGCCTGCCTTTCCCCAGTGCTCTGCAAGCTCTCCAGGACAACATAAAATCTGGGGCTCTGTGCTTTCTTTCGTTCTGAACAAGTGTTACTGTTTTCTGCACAAAAGCGATTCTGCGAAGCAATGTGAACACTTGTGCTTCCCAGGCACAGAGAAGGTGCTAGCAGGGAATTCTCTGCCTCCCTTTCCCCAGTGCTCTGCAAGCTCTCCAGGACAACATAAAATCTGGGGCTCTGTGCTTTCTTTCGTTCTGAACAAGTGTTACTGTTTTCTGCACAAAAGCGATTCTGCGAAGCAATGTGAACACTTGTGCTTCCCAGGCACAGAGAAGGTGCTAGCAGGGAATTCTCTGCCTGCCTTTCCCCAGTGCTCTGCAAGCTCTCCAGGACAACATAAAATCTGGGGCTCTGTGCTTTCTTTCGTTCTGAACAAGTGTTACTGTTTTCTGCACAAAAGCGATTCTGCGAAGCAATGTGAACACTTGTGCTTCCCAGGCACAGAGAAGGTGCTAGCAGGGAATTCTCTGCCTGCCTTTCCCCAGTGCTCTGCAAGCTCTCCAGGACAACATAAAATCTGGGGCCCTGTGCTTTCTTTCGTTCTGAACAAGTGTTACTGTTTTCTGCACAAAAGCGATTCTGCGAAGCAATGTGAATAGGCACAGAGAAGGTGCTAGCAGGGAATTCTCTGCCTGCCTTTCCCCAGTGCTCTGCAAGCTCTCCAGGACAACATAAAATCTGGGGCTCTGTGCTTTCTTTCGTTCTGAACAAGTGTTACTGTTTTCTGCACAAAAGCGATTCTGCGAAGCAATGTGAACACTTGTGCTTCCCAGGCACAGAGAAGGTGCTAGCAGGGAATTCTCTGCCTGCCTTTCCCCAGTGCTCTGCAAGCTCTCCAGGACAACATAAAATCTGGGGCTCTGTGCTTTCTTTCATTCTGAACAAGTGTTACTCTTTTCTGCACAAAAGCGATTCTGCGAAGCAATGTGAACACTTGTGCTTCCCAGGCACAGAGAAGGTGCTAGCAGGGAATTCTCTGCCTGCCTTTCCCCAGTGCTCTGCAAGCTCTCCAGGACAACATAAAATCTGGGGCTCTGTGCTTTCTTTCGTTCTGAACAAGTGTTACTGTTTTCTGCACAAAAGCGATTCTGCGAAGCAATGTGAACACTTGTGCTTCCCAGGCACAGAGAAGGTGCTAGCAGGGAATTCTCTGCCTGCCTTTCCCCAGTGCTCTGCAAGCTCTCCAGGACAACATAAAATCTGGGGCTCTGTGCTTTCTTTCGTTCTGAACAAGTGTTACTGTTTTCTGCACAAAAGCGATTCTGCCAAGCAATGTGAACACTTGTGCTTCCCAGGCACAGAGAAGGTGCTAGCAGGGAATTCTCTGCCTGCCTTTCCCCAGTGCTCTGCAAGCTCTCCAGGACAACATAAAATCTGGGGCTCTGTGCTTTCTTTCATTCTGAACAAGTGTTACTGTTTTCTGCACAAAAGCGATTCTGCGAAGCAATGTGAACACTTGTGCTTCCCAGGCACAGAGAAGGTGCTAGCAGGGAATTCTCTGCCTGCCTTTCCCCAGTGCTCTGCAAGCTCTCCAGGACAACATAAAATCTGGGGCTCTGTGCTTTCTTTCGTTCTGAACAAGTGTTACTGTTTTCTGCACAAAAGCGATTCTGCGAAGCAATGTGAACACTTGTGCTTCCCAGGCACAGAGAAGGTGCTAGCAGGGAATTCTCTGCCTGCCTTTCCCCAGTGCTCTGCAAGCTCTCCAGGACAACATAAAATCTGGGGCTCTGTGCTTTCTTTCGTTCTGAACAAGTGTTACTGTTTTCTGCACAAAAGCGATTCTGCGAAGCAATGTGAACAGGCACAGAGAAGGTGCTAGCAGGGAATTCTCTGCCTGCCTTTCCCCAGTGCTCTGCAAGCTCTCCAGGACAACATAAAATCTGGGGCTCTGTGCTTTCTTTCGTTCTGAACAAGTGTTACTGTTTTCTGCACAAAAGCGATTCTGCCAAGCAATGTGAACACTTGTGCTTCCCAGGCACAGAGAAGGTGCTAGCAGGGAATTCTCTGCCTGCCTTTCCCCAGTGCTCTGCAAGCTCTCCAGGACAACATAAAATCTGGGGCTCTGTGCTTTCTTTCGTTCTGAACAAGTGTTACTGTTTTCTGCACAAAAGCGATTCTGCGAAGCAATGTGAACAGGCACAGAGAAGGTGCTAGCAGGGAATTCTCTGCCTGCCTTTCCCCAGTGCTCTGCAAGCTCTCCAGGACAACATAAAATCTGGGGCTCTGTGCTTTCTTTCGTTCTGAACAAGTGTTACTGTTTTCTGCACAAAAGCGATTCTGCGAAGCAATGTGAACACTTGTGCTTCCCAGGCACAGAGAAGGTGCTAGCAGGGAATTCTCTGCCTGCCTTTCCCCAGTGCTCTGCAAGCTCTCCAGGACAACATAAAATCTGGGGCTCTGTGCTTTCTTTCGTTCTGAACAAGTGTTACTGTTTTCTGCACAAAAGCGATTCTGCGAAGCAATGTGAACACTTGTGCTTCCCAGGCACAGAGAAGGTGCTAGCAGGGAATTCTCTGCCTGCCTTTCCCCAGTGCTCTGCAAGCTCTCCAGGACAACATAAAATCTGGGGCTCTGTGCTTTCTTTCATTCTGAACAAGTGTTACTCTTTTCTGCACAAAAGCGATTCTGCGAAGCAATGTGAACACTTGTGCTTCCCAGGCACAGAGAAGGTGCTAGCAGGGAATTCTCTGCCTGCCTTTCCCCAGTGCTCTGCAAGCTCTCCAGGACAACATAAAATCTGGGGCTCTGTGCTTTCTTTCATTCTGAACAAGTGTTACTGTTTTCTGCACAAAAGCGATTCTGCGAAGCAATGTGAACACTTGTGCTTCCCAGGCACAGAGAAGGTGCTAGCAGGGAATTCTCTGCCTGCCTTTCCCCAGTGCTCTGCAAGCTCTCCAGGACAACATAAAATCTGGGGCTCTGTGCTTTCTTTCGTTCTGAACAAGTGTTACTGTTTTCTGCACAAAAGCGATTCTGCCAAGCAATGTGAACACTTGTGCTTCCCAGGCACAGAGAAGGTGCTAGCAGGGAATTCTCTGCCTGCCTTTCCCCAGTGCTCTGCAAGCTCTCCAGGACAACATAAAATCTGGGGCTCTGTGCTTTCTTTCGTTCTGAACAAGTGTTACTGTTTTCTGCACAAAAGCGATTCTGCGAAGCAATGTGAACAGGCACAGAGAAGGTGCTAGCAGGGAATTCTCTGCCTGCCTTTCCCCAGTGCTCTGCAAGCTCTCCAGGACAACATAAAATCTGGGGCTCTGTGCTTTCTTTCGTTCTGAACAAGTGTTACTGTTTTCTGCACAAAAGCGATTCTGCGAAGCAATGTGAACACTTGTGCTTCCCAGGCACAGAGAAGGTGCTAGCAGGGAATTCTCTGCCTGCCTTTCCCCAGTGCTCTGCAAGCTCTCCAGGACAACATAAAATCTGGGGCTCTGTGCTTTCTTTCGTTCTGAACAAGTGTTACTGTTTTCTGCACAAAAGCGATTCTGCGAAGCAATGTGAACAGGCACAGAGAAGGTGCTAGCAGGGAATTCTCTGCCTGCCTTTCCCCAGTGCTCTGCAAGCTCTCCAGGACAACATAAAATCTGGGGCTCTGTGCTTTCTTTCGTTCTGAACAAGTGTTACTGTTTTCTGCACAAAAGCGATTCTGCGAAGCAATGTGAACACTTGTGCTTCCCAGGCACAGAGAAGGTGCTAGCAGGGAATTCTCTGCCTGCCTTTCCCCAGTGCTCTGCAAGCTCTCCAGGACAACATAAAATCTGGGGCTCTGTGCTTTCTTTCGTTCTGAACAAGTGTTACTGTTTTCTGCACAAAAGCGATTCTGCCAAGCAATGTGAACACTTGTGCTTCCCAGGCACAGAGAAGGTGCTAGCAGGGAATTCTCTGCCTGCCTTTCCCCAGTGCTCTGCAAGCTCTCCAGGACAACATAAAATCTGGGGCTCTGTGCTTTCTTTCGTTCTGAACAAGTGTTACTGTTTTCTGCACAAAAGCGATTCTGCCAAGCAATGTGAACACTTGTGCTTCCCAGGCACAGAGAAGGTGCTAGCAGGGAATTCTCTGCCTGCCTTTCCCCAGTGCTCTGCAAGCTCTCCAGGACAACATAAAATCTGGGGCTCTGTGCTTTCTTTCGTTCTGAACAAGTGTTACTGTTTTCTGCACAAAAGCGATTCTGCGAAGCAATGTGAACACTTGTGCTTCCCAGGCACAGAGAAGGTGCTAGCAGGGAATTCTCTGCCTGCCTTTCCCCAGTGCTCTGCAAGCTCTCCAGGACAACATAAAATCTGGGGCTCTGTGCTTTCTTTCGTTCTGAACAAGTGTTACTGTTTTCTGCACAAAAGCGATTCTGCGAAGCAATGTGAACACTTGTGCTTCCCAGGCACAGAGAAGGTGCTAGCAGGGAATTCTCTGCCTCCCTTTCCCCAGTGCTCTGCAAGCTCTCCAGGACAACATAAAATCTGGGGCTCTGTGCTTTCTTTCGTTCTGAACAAGTGTTACTGTTTTCTGCACAAAAGCGATTCTGCGAAGCAATGTGAACACTTGTGCTTCCCAGGCACAGAGAAGGTGCTAGCAGGGAATTCTCTGCCTGCCTTTCCCCAGTGCTCTGCAAGCTCTCCAGGACAACATAAAATCTGGGGCTCTGTGCTTTCTTTCGTTCTGAACAAGTGTTACTGTTTTCTGCACAAAAGCGATTCTGCGAAGCAATGTGAACACTTGTGCTTCCCAGGCACAGAGAAGGTGCTAGCAGGGAATTCTCTGCCTGCCTTTCCCCAGTGCTCTGCAAGCTCTCCAGGACAACATAAATCTGGGGCCCTGTGCTTTCTTTCGTTCTGAACAAGTGTTACTGTTTTCTGCACAAAAGCGATTCTGCGAAGCAATGTGAACTTCAGGCACAGAGAAGGTGCTAGCAGGGAATTCTCTGCCTGCCTTTCCCCAGTGCTCTGCAAGCTCTCCAGGACAACATAAAATCTGGGGCTCTGTGCTTTCTTTCGTTCTGAACAAGTGTTACTGTTTTCTGCACAAAAGCGATTCTGCCAAGCAATGTGAACACTTGTGCTTCCCAGGCACAGAGAAGGTGCTAGCAGGGAATTCTCTGCCTGCCTTTCCCCAGTGCTCTGCAAGCTCTCCAGGACAACATAAAATCTGGGGCTCTGTGCTTTCTTTCATTCTGAACAAGTGTTACTGTTTTCTGCACAAAAGCGATTCTGCGAAGCAATGTGAACACTTGTGCTTCCCAGGCACAGAGAAGGTGCTAGCAGGGAATTCTCTGCCTGCCTTTCCCCAGTGCTCTGCAAGCTCTCCAGGACAACATAAAATCTGGGGCTCTGTGCTTTCTTTCGTTCTGAACAAGTGTTACTGTTTTCTGCACAAAAGCGATTCTGCGAAGCAATGTGAACACTTCTGCTTCCCAGGCACAGAGAAGGTGCTAGCAGGGAATTCTCTGCCTGCCTTTCCCCAGTGCTCTGCAAGCTCTCCAGGACAACATAAAATCTGGGGCTCTGTGCTTTCTTTCGTTCTGAACAAGTGTTACTGTTTTCTGCACAAAAGCAATTCTGCGAAGCAATGTGAACACTTGTGCTTCCCAGGCACAGAGAAGGTGCTAGCAGGGAATTCTCTGCCTGCCTTTCCCCAGTGCTCTGCAAGCTCTCCAGGACAACATAAAATCTGGGGCTCTGTGCTTTCTTTCGTTCTGAACAAGTGTTACTGTTTTCTGCACAAAAGCGATTCTGCGAAGCAATGTGAACACTTGTGCTTCCCAGGCACAGAGAAGGTGCTAGCAGGGAATTCTCTGCCTGCCTTTCCCCAGTGCTCTGCAAGCTCTCCAGGACAACATAAAATCTGGGGCTCTGTGCTTTCTTTCGTTCTGAACAAGTGTTACTGTTTTCTGCACAAAAGCGATTCTGCGAAGCAATGTGAACAGGCACAGAGAAGGTGCTAGCAGGGAATTCTCTGCCTGCCTTTCCCCAGTGCTCTGCAAGCTCTCCAGGACAACATAAAATCTGGGGCTCTGTGCTTTCTTTCGTTCTGAACAAGTGTTACTGTTTTCTGCACAAAAGCGATTCTGCGAAGCAATGTGAACACTTCTGCTTCCCAGGCACAGAGAAGGTGCTAGCAGGGAATTCTCTGCCTGCCTTTCCCCAGTGCTCTGCAAGCTCTCCAGGACAACATAAAATCTGGGGCTCTGTGCTTTCTTTCGTTCTGAACAAGTGTTACTGTTTTCTGCACAAAAGCAATTCTGCGAAGCAATGTGAACACTTGTGCTTCCCAGGCACAGAGAAGGTGCTAGCAGGGAATTCTCTGCCTGCCTTTCCCCAGTGCTCTGCAAGCTCTCCAGGACAACATAAAATCTGGGGCTCTGTGCTTTCTTTCGTTCTGAACAAGTGTTACTGTTTTCTGCACAAAAGCGATTCTGCCAAGCAATGTGAACACTTGTGCTTCCCAGGCACAGAGAAGGTGCTAGCAGGGAATTCTCTGCCTGCCTTTCCCCAGTGCTCTGCAAGCTCTCCAGGACAACATAAAATCTGGGGCTCTGTGCTTTCTTTCGTTCTGAACAAGTGTTACTGTTTTCTGCACAAAAGCGATTCTGCGAAGCAATGTGAACACTTGTGCTTCCCAGGCACAGAGAAGGTGCTAGCAGGGAATTCTCTGCCTGCCTTTCCCAGTGCTCTGCAAGCTCTCCAGGACAACATAAAATCTGGGGCTCTGTGCTTTCTTTCATTCTGAACAAGTGTTACTCTTTTCTGCACAAAAGCGATTCTGCGAAGCAATGTGAACACTTGTGCTTCCCAGGCACAGAGAAGGTGCTAGCAGGGAATTCTCTGCCTGCCTTTCCCCAGTGCTCTGCAAGCTCTCCAGGACAACATAAAATCTGGGGCTCTGTGCTTTCTTTCGTTCTGAACAAGTGTTACTGTTTTCTGCACAAAAGCGATTCTGCGAAGCAATGTGAACAGGCACAGAGAAGGTGCTAGCAGGGAATTCTCTGCCTGCCTTTCCCCAGTGCTCTGCAAGCTCTCCAGGACAACATAAAATCTGGGGCTCTGTGCTTTCTTTCGTTCTGAACAAGTGTTACTGTTTTCTGCACAAAAGCGATTCTGCGAAGCAATGTGAACACTTCTGCTTCCCAGGCACAGAGAAGGTGCTAGCAGGGAATTCTCTGCCTTGCCTTTCCCAGTGCTCTGCAAGCTCTCCAGGACAACATAAAATCTGGGGCTCTGTGCTTTCTTTCGTTCTGAACAAGTGTTACTGTTTTCTGCACAAAAGCGATTCTGCGAAGCAATGTGAACACTTGTGCTTCCCAGGCACAGAGAAGGTGCTAGCAGGGAATTCTCTGCCTGCCTTTCCCCAGTGCTCTGCAAGCTCTCCAGGACAACATAAAATCTGGGGCCCTGTGCTTTCTTTCGTTCTGAACAAGTGTTACTGTTTTCTGCACAAAAGCGATTCTGCGAAGCAATGTGAATAGGCACAGAGAAGGTGCTAGCAGGGAATTCTCTGCCTGCCTTTCCCCAGTGCTCTGCAAGCTCTCCAGGACAACATAAAATCTGGGGCTCTGTGCTTTCTTTCGTTCTGAACAAGTGTTACTGTTTTCTGCACAAAAGCGATTCTGCCAAGCAATGTGAACACTTGTGCTTCCCAGGCACAGAGAAGGTGCTAGCAGGGAATTCTCTGCCTGCCTTTCCCCAGTGCTCTGCAAGCTCTCCAGGACAACATAAAATCTGGGGCTCTGTGCTTTCTTTCGTTCTGAACAAGTGTTACTGTTTTCTGCACAAAAGCGATTCTGCCAAGCAATGTGAACACTTGTGCTTCCCAGGCACAGAGAAGGTGCTAGCAGGGAATTCTCTGCCTGCCTTTCCCCAGTGCTCTGCAAGCTCTCCAGGACAACATAAAATCTGGGGCTCTGTGCTTTCTTTCGTTCTGAACAAGTGTTACTGTTTTCTGCACAAAAGCGATTCTGCCAAGCAATGTGAACACTTGTGCTTCCCAGGCACAGAGAAGGTGCTAGCAGGGAATTCTCTGCCTGCCTTTCCCCAGTGCTCTGCAAGCTCTCCAGGACAACATAAAATCTGGGGCTCTGTGCTTTCTTTCATTCTGAACAAGTGTTACTGTTTTCTGCACAAAAGCGATTCTGCGAAGCAATGTGAACACTTGTGCTTCCCAGGCACAGAGAAGGTGCTAGCAGGGAATTCTCTGCCTGCCTTTCCCCAGTGCTCTGCAAGCTCTCCAGGACAACATAAAATCTGGGGCCCTGTGCTTTCTTTCGTTCTGAACAAGTGTTACTGTTTTCTGCACAAAAGCGATTCTGCGAAGCAATGTGAATAGGCACAGAGAAGGTGCTAGCAGGGAATTCTCTGCCTGCCTTTCCCCAGTGCTCTGCAAGCTCTCCAGGACAACATAAAATCTGGGGCTCTGTGCTTTCTTTCGTTCTGAACAAGTGTTACTGTTTTCTGCACAAAAGCGATTCTGCCAAGCAATGTGAACACTTGTGCTTCCCAGGCACAGAGAAGGTGCTAGCAGGGAATTCTCTGCCTGCCTTTCCCCAGTGCTCTGCAAGCTCTCCAGGACAACATAAAATCTGGGGCTCTGTGCTTTCTTTCGTTCTGAACAAGTGTTACTGTTTTCTGCACAAAAGCGATTCTGCCAAGCAATGTGAACACTTGTGCTTCCCAGGCACAGAGAAGGTGCTAGCAGGGAATTCTCTGCCTGCCTTTCCCCAGTGCTCTGCAAGCTCTCCAGGACAACATAAAATCTGGGGCTCTGTGCTTTCTTTCGTTCTGAACAAGTGTTACTGTTTTCTGCACAAAAGCGATTCTGCCAAGCAATGTGAACACTTGTGCTTCCCAGGCACAGAGAAGGTGCTAGCAGGGAATTCTCTGCCTGCCTTTCCCCAGTGCTCTGCAAGCTCTCCAGGACAACATAAAATCTGGGGCTCTGTGCTTTCTTTCGTTTCTGAACAAGTGTTACTGTTTTCTGCACAAAAGCGATTCTGCGAAGCAATGTGAACACTTGTGCTTCCCAGGCACAGAGAAGGTGCTAGCAGGGAATTCTCTGCCTGCCTTTCCCCAGTGCTCTGCAAGCTCTCCAGGACAACATAAAATCTGGGGCTCCTGTGCTTTCTTTCGTTCTGAACAAGTGTTACTGTTTTCTGCACAAAAGCGATTCTGCAAGCAATGTGAACACTTGTGCTTCCAGGCACAGAGAAGGTGCTAGCAGGGAATTCTCTGCCTGCCTTTCCCCAGTGCTCTGCAAGCTCTCCAGGACAACATAAAATCTGGGGCTCTGTGCTTTCTTTCGTTCTGAACAAGTGTTACTGTTTTCTGCACAAAAGCGATTCTGCCAAGCAATGTGAACACTTGTGCTTCCCAGGCACAGAGAAGGTGCTAGCAGGGAATTCTCTGCCTGCCTTTCCCCAGTGCTCTGCAAGCTCTCCAGGACAACATAAAATCTGGGGCTCTGTGCTTTCTTTCGTTCTGAACAAGTGTTACTGTTTTCTGCACAAAAGCGATTCTGCCAAGCAATGTGAACACTTGTGCTTCCCAGGCACAGAGAAGGTGCTAGCAGGGAATTCTCTGCCTGCCTTTCCCCAGTGCTCTGCAAGCTCTCCAGGACAACATAAAATCTGGGGCTCTGTGCTTTCTTTCGTTCTGAACAAGTGTTACTGTTTTCTGCACAAAAGCGATTCTGCCGAAGCAATGTGAACACTTGTGCTTCCCAGGCACAGAGAAGGTGCTAGCAGGGAATTCTCTGCCTGCCTTTCCCCAGTGCTCTGCAAGCTCTCCAGGACAACATAAAATCTGGGGCTCTGTGCTTTCTTTCGTTCTGAACAAGTGTTACTGTTTTCTGCACAAAAGCGATTCTGCGAAGCAATGTGAACACTTGTGCTTCCCAGGCACAGAGAAGGTGCTAGCAGGGAATTCTCTGCCTGCCTTTCCCCAGTGCTCTGCAAGCTCTCCAGGACAACATAAAATCTGGGGCTCTGTGCTTTCTTTCGTTCTGAACAAGTGTTACTGTTTTCTGCACAAAAGCGATTCTGCAAGCAATGTGAACACTTGTGCTTCCCAGGCACAGAGAAGGTGCTAGCAGGGAATTCTCTGCCTGCCTTTCCCCAGTGCTCTGCAAGCTCTCCAGGACAACATAAAATCTGGGGCTCTGCCTTTCTTTCGTTCTGAACAAGTGTTACTGTTTTCTGCACAAAAGCGATTCTGCGAAGCAATGTGAACACTTGTGCTTCCCAGGCACAGAGAAGGTGCTAGCAGGGAATTCTCTGCCTGCCTTTCCCCAGTGCTCTGCAAGCTCTCCAGGACAACATAAAATCTGGGGCTCTGTGCTTTCTTTCGTTCTGAACAAGTGTTACTGTTTTCTGCACAAAAGCGATTCTGCGAAGCAATGTGAACACTTGTGCTTCCCAGGCACAGAGAAGGTGCTAGCAGGGAATTCTCTGCCTGCCTTTCCCCAGTGCTCTGCAAGCTCTCCAGGACAACATAAAATCTGGGGCTCTGTGCTTTCTTTCGTTCTGAACAAGTGTTACTGTTTTCTGCACAAAAGCGATTCTGCGAAGCAATGTGAACACTTGTGCTTCCCAGGCACAGAGAAGGTGCTAGCAGGGAATTCTCTGCCTGCCTTTCCCCAGTGCTCTGCAAGCTCTCCAGGACAACATAAAATCTGGGGCTCTGTGCTTTCTTTCGTTCTGAACAAGTGTTACTGTTTTCTGCACAAAAGCGATTCTGCGAAGCAATGTGAACACTTGTGCTTCCCAGGCACAGAGAAGGTGCTAGCAGGGAATTCTCTGCCTGCCTTTCCCCAGTGCTCTGCAAGCTCTCCAGGACAACATAAAATCTGGGGCTCTGTGCTTTCTTTCGTTCTGAACAAGTGTTACTGTTTTCTGCACAAAAGCGATTCTGCGAAGCAATGTGAACACTTGTGCTTCCCAGGCACAGAGAAGGTGCTAGCAGGAATTCTCTGCCTGCCTTTCCCCAGTGCTCTGCAAGCTCTCCAGGACAACATAAAATCTGGGGCTCTGTGCTTTCTTTCATTCTGAACAAGTGTTACTGTTTTCTGCACAAAAGCGATTCTGCGAAGCAATGTGAACACTTGTGCTTCCCAGGCACAGAGAAGGTGCTAGCAGGGAATTCTCTGCCTGCCTTTCCCCAGTGCTCTGCAAGCTCTCCAGGACAACATAAAATCTGGGGCTCTGTGCTTTCTTTCGTTCTGAACAAGTGTTACTGTTTTCTGCACAAAAGCGATTCTGCGAAGCAATGTGAACACTTGTGCTTCCCAGGCACAGAGAAGGTGCTAGCAGGGAATTCTCTGCCTGCCTTTCCCCAGTGCTCTGCAAGCTCTCCAGGACAACATAAAATCTGGGGCTCTGTGCTTTCTTTCATTCTGAACAAGTGTTACTGTTTTCTGCACAAAAGCGATTCTGCGAAGCAATGTGAACACTTGTGCTTCCCAGGCACAGAGAAGGTGCTAGCAGGGAATTCTCTGCCTGCCTTTCCCCAGTGCTCTGCAAGCTCTCCAGGACAACATAAAATCTGGGGCTCTGTGCTTTCTTTCGTTCTGAACAAGTGTTACTGTTTTCTGCACAAAAGCGATTCTGCGAAGCAATGTGAACACTTGTGCTTCCCAGGCACAGAGAAGGTGCTAGCAGGGAATTCTCTGCCTGCCTTTCCCAGTGCTCTGCAAGCTCTCCAGGACAACATAAAATCTGGGGCTCTGTGCTTTCTTTCGTTCTGAACAAGTGTTACTGTTTTCTGCACAAAAGCGATTCTGCGAAGCAATGTGAACACTTGTGCTTCCCAGGCACAGAGAAGGTGCTAGCAGGGAATTCTCTGCCTGCCTTTCCCCAGTGCTCTGCAAGCTCTCCAGGACAACATAAAATCTGGGGCTCTGTGCTTTCTTTCGTTCTGAACAAGTGTTACTGTTTTCTGCACAAAAGCGATTCTGCAAAGCAATGTGAACACTTGTGCTTCCCAGGCACAGAGAAGGTGCTAGCAGGGAATTCTCTGCCTGCCTTTCCCCAGTGCTCTGCAAGCTCTCCAGGACAACAGCAAATCTGGGGCTCTGTGCTTTTTTTCGTTCTGAACAAGTGTTACTGTTTTCTGCACAAAAGCGATTCTGCGAAGCAATGTGAACACTTGTGCTTCCCAGGCACAGAGAAGGTGCTAGCAGGGAATTCTCTGCCTGCCTTTCCCCAGTGCTCTGCAAGCTCTCCAGGGCAACATAAAATCTGGGGCTCTGTGCTTTCTTTCGTTCTGAACAAGTGTTACTGTTTTCTGCACAAAAGCGATTATGCGAAGCAATGTGAACACTTGTGCTTCCCAGGCACAGAGAAGGTGCTAGCAGGGAATTCTCTGCCTGCCTTTCCCCAGTGCTCTGCAAGCTCTCCAGGACAACATAAAATCTGGGGCTCTGTGCTTTCTTTCGTTCTGAACAAGTGTTACTGTTTTCTGCACAAAAGCGATTCTGCGAAGCAATGTGAACACTTGTGCTTCCCAGGCACAGAGAAGGTGCTAGCAGGGAATTCTCTGCCTGCCTTTCCCCAGTGCTCTGCAAGCTCTCCAGGACAACATAAAATCTGGGGCTCTGTGCTTTCTTTCGTTCTGAACAAGTGTTACTGTTTTCTGCACAAAAGC